>NW_026043210.1:0-49775 GCF_023856365.1 Brienomyrus brachyistius | reverse complement strand
GCTGGATATCTTGATAGATTGAGGTCTCCAGGCATCACCCCCAGGAGGAGTAGGGGAAATAAAATGTACAATTAGGCATAGTAGAGGAGGCTATTGGCAGTGCTAAAAGCTAGGTGAGTACAATATGAAGTGCAATCTGCAAGCTCCGGCAGATATGGCTATGGCAGCATCAGTAGGAGGGAGAGGCAAGTGGGAATGCCGGCATGGGGAGTCCCTGAAATGTCAGCACTCCAGTTCCACAAGAGATTGCAAAGCTAGAGTGACAGCACTGACAATCCAGTTCATCCAAAGCCAATGGCACCGATCCCCACCCAGCTCTACACCTCACACTACAGGTCTGCCTGGGAGTGAAGAGTTAGCTAGGGCTAGAACTAGTGTCCCTATACGCTAAACTAAACAGGTGTGTTTTTAGTCTGGACTTGAGTTTTTAGTCTGGACAGAGCACGTTACTGACACACACATCTTCTTCGCAATGTTGCACACCTCTTTAAAATTTGCCTTTGTGATCTCCGATTGCCTCAATCGGACATCATTAGTGCCGACGTGGATAACTATCTGAGAGTATTTACGTTTACTTTTAGCCAGCACTTTTAAATTTGCCGAGATGTCGGTCGCTCTGGCACCCGGGAGACAATTTACAATGGTCGCTGGAGTCGCTACTCTCACGTTTCTTAGAATAGAATCACCAATTATTAGAGCACTTTCAACAGGCGTCTCAGTGGGAGTTTCACTGAGTGGGGAGAACCTGTTGGAAACGCGGATAGGCGAATGGTGCCGGTGTAAGTTTGGTTTGGATTTGCGACTATGCCGCCGGGTCGTCACCCACTCGCCTTGCTGCGAAGGCTCTGCTGCCGGAGCAGGGGGAGACTTACTGGCTATCGCGGACATATCCGGAGCCGCTAATACTGAGTCAATAAAACTCTCATTCTCCTGAATGTTATGTAACGTCCGGATACGTCCCTCTAACACTACAATCTTCTCCGTCAGTCTAGCGACTAACTGACACTTCTCACATGTATAAATACCGCTAATGACTGGAGAAGAATAGCTAAACATATTACACTCAGAACACGGAACAGTAGACATGGCGTTGTACTTACGTAAACTGAGGCTGTAAGGCTGGAAGCACCTTCTTAATTGAACGAAGATCGTGGGTCGGTACTTGCGTAGGTGATTAATCCGTCGGGGTCTGGGAAATTTTATTTATTTATTTTGGAGGATTATTAATCTTGCGAAGCTTTTTCCCAATGACTTAACTCGAATTATTATTTAGGTGATATCTATGGTTTCAAAGTTCGCGCGCTAGCAGTCAGTATCACTCTCGCAGGAAACAGGAAACAACGGAAATGACCATGTGTATCCCTTACATTTTAAGACAGGAAATATAAAATAATATAAATTATATAAAATATAATATAAATATAAATATATAAAATATATAAAATATAAAATAACCATTTGTCATTTATTTTCTATTAATTTTTCATGTTCACTCATGCGGCTCTGTCATTCACTAATGACTTGGATTTTTCATGCCGACTGACATCGTTCCTTCCCCGTGGGAGACAAATCTTACAGAACGCGTGACCCATCCTGCTCCTCTTCAGGAAAGTAAATTCGTCATCTTCGTCATCACCCCTTAAAACAATTACTGAAGCGAGACGGCGCACGCGTTACGGCGACAGATTTAAATTGTGAGTGCACTATATCTCGTCGCAAATGGTGCTTAACCACGGCGGGTCTCAAGCACAGGAGACTCCCAATTTCTAAATGACACACACTTGGCTCACAGCGCAAAGTTGTGTTAAACTTGCTTTGTCTAAAGCAGGCACACACATACGAGTATGATCCTGATAGGTAACTAAGCTATCGGTCTTATGTCCAAGCGCAACATAATTTAGGTTAGAACCTCATAACAAGTATTCCCGTTCGCTAATAGAGAGATCTCTCCCAGGATATATAGAAACGGAGACACTCGTCCGAATTGAACCTGGAAACAAAGCGCTACATCTGAGAATCTCGTCAGACATAGGGTTAAAGTTTACTGCAGTTTAATACGAAAGAACTACAATGAAATCACCGAAAATAAAACAAAATAATATAACTACTAATAATAGAAATAAAAATAACTATAATAAGCCCATATGATCCCGCTTAAATGCCTTCAGATTGCCATGAGTGCGACTTTTGCAACCAGTTGACAGTAGCGCTTCTTCACTGCACGTTCGGTCATAAAAAGTTTAAATTGTGTGCTCAGAATAAGTTTAAACCTTGTGCCTTGTGATTATTAACCAATTTTTAGGCTGAATGGTCGGCTCAAACTCAATTGCGAAACACCGTGAGTCTGTTAATGTGTGACTTAAATGGAACTCATTAATAACCAGTATCACGTAATAACCTGGGTTAGAATAGAAGGCTTGTCCAACGAGCTGCGTCACCAGGTAATGTAAACGATCGGTAGCGAAGCTCCCCTCACGGCCAATGAGAGAGAGTCTCGCGATATTTCAGGCGAATTTGAGGTTTCAGAGCGTAGATCGCACAGGCAGGGATTCTTGTGAGCACTCAATGAACGGAGGCTGAAGTTGTGTAAAAGACATGCATTTATTCCTATAACTAACATAAGACAGACATTACACCTAACAAACAATAAACACGAAATAACGGAGTGGACACAAACAATGTAATCATGAAAATGCAATGACCAGATTTAAAATGAGTAACCTTAAAAGGGAAAATACTGTTCTGCAAAGCAAGCAATTTGTGGAAATACTGTCCTAAAGTAATATAGCAGGTGAATAGGAGTTTAGGTTGTTATAAATGAAAGGAAGTTTGTTTACTTGGTTGCAGAGTGGGGGGGGGGGGGGGTCTTGGCAGTTGGTTGCGGAGGCTGATGAGCTGATGGGTGATGGCACTCAGGGAGGCGCGGTGTTTGCAGCGGTTGTTGGAGTGGAGCCCCTCTGATTCCCTCTCCTGGTGAAGCTTGGGCTTGGTTGCAGTTCTCTGTCCAGCTGGGTCTTCACTGATAGGCTTCAGGAGGGCTTCTTGTGGGCTTCTCTTCTCTTGGGCTGATGTTCTCTGCCTCTCTTCGTGCTGATGGTCTTTTGTTTTCTCCTCCCTTCTGTTTCTCCTCTCCTGGCTTTGTTCTGAGGTGCCAGGTTTTATAGTGTAAAGTTCGTGAATAGGAGTGACCAGGAATTCGACTCCTGGACCAATGGCTGACCATCCATTTGGCGGGCTTTCGGAAGGGGGTCTGTATCAGTCCTTTTGAGATTTATGACCAGAGTGATTTCCCTTGTATTGATGATTTTCGTTAGGCTGGTGTAACTTTTGATATATTCACTTTCGTGGTAACCACTGACCAGATTTGGAAACTGGAGTGATTTTCCATCGGTTTGATACCAAACATGCCATAGCAGCCTAGCGGTTCACACCTCATACCATCTGTAATGATTAATTAATGATTACTTATATTATGTCGTTATGTTATATTACTCACACCTTATTTTATGCCTCACAATCTATATAATTGTAAATATACTGTGTAGCTGCTGGCGCGTTCCAAACTAAATCTCATTGTACTTACAATGTCAATAAAAACATCCATCCATCCATCTAGGCAGGCCAGTGTCGCCTCCATCCTTCCTGAAGTCAGTGATTCCTTTGTCTTTGTGCTGTTTAGTGCCAAATTGTTTGCTGAACTCCAACCTATCAGTTTCTGGACCTCATCTCTGTAAGCTGACTCATAAGAACCAAAGAGATTTACAAATGAGAGGAGGCCATTCGGCCCATCAAGCTCCTTTGAGGAGAACTTAGCTAATAGCTCAAAAATCTTATCTAGCTCTGATTTAAAAGAACCCAGGGTTTTAGCTTGTGTTACAATAACAGGAAGACTATTCCATACTCTAACTACACGCTGTGTACAGAAATGCTTCATCAAATTCGTTTTAAAATGTTCTCCAGCTAATTTCCACTTATGGCCACGAGTTCTGGTATTTAAACTAACATTGAAATAGCCATTTGGCTGAACAGCATCCAGACCTGTTAGAATCTTAAACACCTGGATTATGTCCCCCCTTAGTCTCCTTTGCTCGAGGCTAAACAGATTCAGCTCAGCTAACCTCTCCTCATTAGACATTCCTCTAAGACCAGGAATCATTCTCGTTGCCCTACGTTGCACCTTTTCCAAGGCAGCAATGTCCTTCTTAAGGTATGGTAACCAAACCCGCACACAATATTCTAGGTGGGGTCTTACCAAGGAATTATATTATCGTAGCATCACTTGCCTTGTCTTAAACTCCACACACCTAGAGATGCAATGTGCCTTCTCGCGTGGTGTTCCTGCAGAGGGAGTCTGTGAGTGCTGGAGATTGGGGGAGGGGGCAGTGTGGCTATGTCTGCTCTGTGTTCCTCCAGACGAGCAAAGAAGCTGTTTAGCTCCTTTGCTAAAAGGGCGTTGCTGTTAACAGTGACGGTGTTGTTGCCTTTGAAGTTTGTAATGTGTTGTATTCCCTGCCACACCCACTGTGGGTTGTTGTATGTGAAGTAGACCTCTATTTTCTGTTTCTCTGCCTGCCTGGCAACCTTGATGCCCCTATTCAGGTTAGCTCTGGCTGCACTCTGTGTTCTTGACTGCGCTGTCTTGTCCTGTAGTATTGTATTGTTGCTCTTGTGTTTATCTTGCACTTTCTCCCTCTGTTTGTGCTCCTTTCACTCTGTATAGTTCTATCTTGCCCGCACTTGTGTCATCTTGTGTTGTTTCTGTTTTTCTTCTTTGTGTTGCACCGTGGTCCAGGAGGAACAATGTTTCCTTTCACTGTGTACTGTGTATATTGCTGAAATAACAATAAACCCACTTGACCACCTGCCTCAATTCATCCTGAAGAGTTTTCCAATGTTGTTCAAAGGTCTGTTTGTTTCGAGTGAAGGACACGCCCCTGGACGTGCTGGATAAGGGGACCACAGATCAGTGTCCTCAGTCCTGCTTCTCCCTTCAAAGCTGAGAGGAAGATGACCCGCCTGCTGCTTCTGGTTTTGGCTTATGGAGCTCTGCTTATCTCCACAGAGGCCCAGCAAGATTACCACAGTCTCCCTGCACTCACAAGACGGCCATTAAACTCGCAGTCGAAAATGCTCATCAAGGAACCCGTCAGCACATGAATTTCTATAACATCCAGGGCCATCCGAAGGTAACTGCTGAGAAAGTGTTTACAAAAGTGTGAAACTTTCATCATCTGCAAGCTGAACTAATGAGTATCACATTGATTTTGATGTTTTAATTTCAATGCATATGATGCTTAATGTCTCTTCACAATGAAAGTGATGGTTGTATATCTCAGCCCTGGTCAATTTTACCTTCTCACAGTTTCTCTCTGAATCTGCTGCAGTCAAGTCTGTGACAGTTTGCCATTTTTTGGGTGATTATTGTTTGTTATATTGCCTTTAAAACAGTTGTAGGCAATTTTGTATATAACGTGTTTATGTGATTTAGATCAGCAGTGAATACATTGACATTGAGATTCTCTTGAGAGCAACAAAATGTCCAAAGTCAACTGCAACAGACCATCGGGCTGACTGTATTTTCATGGACAAGAGGGTAAGTAAAGAGTCACTGTGACTGTGAGCATTGGACATATCAGTTAGCAAATTAATTTAGGTTCATGTTAACTTTTTTGATGCCCTGCGGGGGAAAGTTAGCCAACAATAAAGTAACAAATACATAGGTGGCCTCAAAGAGCCAGTTCCTTCACCTTATTCTCAAATTTTAGTAGGTTTACAGGCTTAAAGGCTGGATTACCAGGCAGAAGCAAATGCTAATCATCTGAGGGGTGACCTGTAGATTATGCTTCGAGCTATGAACCCTAGCTGGCCTTATTTAAAGACCTGTGGGCTGTACTACAAAGCGGGTTTTACATACCCAGAGTTAACTCAATCGAGCCAGGTTAACTAAAACTCATTGTTGAAATCAGCCTTAAATGGCAGTGTGGTGTTTTGTGGTGAAAGGGCAGGACTTAACTCTTGTTTTAATTAGAAAGCCAGTAATTAAACCTGGTCAGAGCAGGGTAGATGTGCAGTGTGAATTACCCTTTAAATTTACCTCTTTAAATAGTGAACTACAGGACCACTTAGCTTGATCGGAGGACAGTATTTTAATACAGAGCAGTGTTCAGTTAAACGGGATTTGTTGTTCATACTTTTAGATGAACTTGCTTTGTATAATATAGCCTTATGGTGACCCTGCTTTGGAAGCTCTTTCCTCTAAAATTGTTCTGTGTCATTAAACCCTGCACTCCAGCAGCTCTGCCTTAAATCATTAGATATATCTTTACTACACCTTCTCTCACTGTATTTATTGCCCACCACTCTTTAAATACTGTTTTTGTGTGTCTGTGTGTTTTTGCAGCCATTCATTAACTGTAGAGTTTGCAGCAGACGGTCTGGTAATGATCTTACACATCCATCAAATGACTGTGTACCAAACAAGAAAGTGGATGAAGTAAGTGTAGAGAGTCTTAGCATTATGGAAATGTAACAGGTGTGTGAATTGTGTCTAAACATGTGGTTAAACTTTGATTGTGTTTGTACATGCAAAAATTTGATCAGAGTACTGTTTATTAATGACAATGTTACTTTTAATCTGAACAACAGTGGCAGCACCAAGGAAAAGCTTGGGGGGGGGGGCTCTAGCTCCTCCTCCAATGACCATAGTACCCCCACAGCACCCCCAAAATATTGGTTTCATTTTTTCTTTAACTATCTGTAAAATCTGTATATTGTGTAAGACATTTTTGCGGTTTTTACAGCATACTTGTAGTGTATTTTTTCTTCAAAGTACACATAGAGGCTCTGTGAGCTAGACGTTAGAATTTCATATTTTATCCTATTTTATCCATGCTGTAGCTTATCGTGCTGTGTGCTTCTATACACCATCTACATAAGCTGAAAAGCTAAAGCACCCGGTCTAAATAATCTCACTCCCCTATAGCACCTGTAGCATTAAGTCACTGGCGCTGCCACTGCTGAATAAACGACTCCAATCTGACTAAACCGCTTAACTTTTCCTCCCCATGTTACATTTCAGGACAAACGACGTAATATGTGTCCTTCTGATAAACCTCTTCTCAGACCTAAAACTGCCTTGGCTTCCAAGGACACTAAAGAAGCTGAAGGAGACCGTCTGGCTGTTTCTGATGGCTGATGGTCCTGCAATGTGGACCAGAGGAGGAAACTGGGAGGGAAAATGCTTTGCTTTATATCATGCCCACCCAAAGCCCCCAGTGAGTAAGCCATAGGCGCCGATAGCATGGAAAAACTCCCAAGAAGGAAGAAACCTTGGGAGGGACCAAACTCAAAGGGGGAGCCCATCCTCCTGGGGCCGGCAAAGTGTAGGTGCAGGATCACAAAAAAACTTGACGAGAGAAACGAGAGAATTCGACTGTCCCTCACAAAAACTTTAAAGTTTTAGTGGCTAAATTGCTTTTTCTATGCCTTTTCAAACAGGAGGAGATTTGTTTGGCTATACGTAGAAATTTTCTATACAATTTAGACAGCACAGAATCATTAACCTACTTTAATGCATTTATTAATACAACCACATATTTCACACATTTTGACATCAGTCATGCAGTGAAGATACAGTCTCTTTATTTCTTGACGCCAACCCTCCCCATTAATCCGGGCTTGGGACCGACACCTAGTTGAGCTGGCTTTCTCCCTTAAGTGGCTGGGTTAGGCTAAACTATGTACATATTTATGAAGACTACTATAAATTTATAAAGACCTCCCTAAATATGTAGTCTAACAAAACGCAGTTTAAAGAAGGTAGCCTACCTGGTAAACAAAGAAATTAAAAGGCCCACAGCATATAATCGGGCTATATCCAAGCAGTTTTTAAGAACGTAACCTACATGGCGAAATTGAATTACTTTCTGGACCAACAAACGCAACCAGACATGAACATTATGCACCTTCCTAGTCTTGATGTATGTCGTCATACAGATGAGGACGTTAAGGCAGCCTTTAGGTCCGACCCATCATGCACTGCAGTTTTTTGCAAATTCCTCAGATGGAAAACCATTAAATACCTCTTCTATTACCTTATATTACCTTATATTCATGTAATAAATATACAAATATCAATTAGTTGGAAATCAGCCAGACAGACGTAATTACTACAAATGGTTTCCACTGTATTTGTGACTCTGAGTGCCGCAGGCTTGGATGCAGTGCCGCACCATTTTGTAAGTAAATTAATAAATATTAATGAGACATCACCTACCACCCTGCAAAAAAGAAATTTGCCGCTCGTCCCCCTGCACATGAACCAACATGGCTGTGTCAACCAGCGGAGCTCCGGAGCCTCTGGAGAAACACGCGGCAAAAAAGGCTCGCATACGGTCTTCCAGAGTTTGGGAATACTTCAGTCATGACACCTTTTCTGCGCCTCTACTGTAGCTGGCGTTAATGACGCTGTTTCAGCCATTTTATATTTTCTGTTTACTTATTCTGTCATGTAAGACTGAGACAAATTATCGTTTACGACTATTCTTACACACTGTAGCCTGACTTGCTGACTTAAGTAAGCTTAACTATAAGCTACCTTTGCTAGTGTTTGTGAATAACATGTTTCTCTAGTTATGAAATTATTCCATGTTTTAGCATCTGTTTCAACATTAAAGTCAAATTGGTATATTGAAATATGTAAAAACTATTGAACTATTAGCTTAAGTCTAACATAGAAAATCCTACTGAATCTCTTAAGATTTTCCTTTTTTGTTAATGCACTAATGTTTAAGAAGTGTCTTAAATTGAATTTCAGATTTGTGTGTGGGTGGGAGTGGGTGAATTGTATTAAATTCATACATTCATTCTTTTGGCTCAGACATTACTGACCTAAAACAAATTGAGGCATTGGGTAAGTGCTTAAATTAGCTACTAAATGGCAAAAAATATTCTAAATATCACATTTTCCATTCTTCGGTATAATTTTAATGAATCACCTATGCTGCCAAACATTAACGCATAGATTGTCACAACACTCTATGTTTTAGTTCTTCTTTATGTGTATAGGACGGTGTGATGGTTCTGGTGGTGGGTGTGGCCGACGCTGCTCGCGATGTTTGGCTATGCTGCAGTCCCA
This sequence comes from Brienomyrus brachyistius, assembly GCF_023856365.1. Taxonomy (NCBI): domain Eukaryota; kingdom Metazoa; phylum Chordata; class Actinopteri; order Osteoglossiformes; family Mormyridae; genus Brienomyrus; species Brienomyrus brachyistius. The sequence continues at coordinate 40,639 of NW_026043210.1, read as the reverse complement.
GGGACCAAGTTGGAACACATTTCCACCTTCAAGCTTAGGTGGAAAAACGGCACCGAGACCCAGCAGCAGGACAACTTCTTGTCCAGACAACCAGCCCTGCTTCATCATTGAAGTAAGCCCTGTGAACAGGAGCGAGATGTACTTCTGCAGTGGATGTTATAGCGGAAAGAACATCCCCATCCTCACGTCTGCCGGAGTGCCCCCTCAAGTGGGTGTGTGACTTAACTCGATGGATGAATTGGACAGAATGTACTGTTACTAGAGGTCGACCGATATGGGTTTTTCAAGTCAAGGGTCAGGCGATGGCCGATATATGCTGCTGATTTTTTTTGGCCGATAATTGGACGTTTTCCCCTCTATTTGCATGGTAAAATATCACACTAATAATAACAAACGATACACAAAATTTCTCAATTTAGCATTTATTGAATACTCAACTTGGAAACAATAACACATTTATAAACAATAAAAATAGCAGCATCAGAATCTCTGTTAGTGCACAATATAGCAGCAAACTCCTCATGTTTGACGGAAGGAAATTTGTAAACAATACAAAAAGGAATAAGCATGTTATCTTTAGTTGTAATCCCACTTCCAGTCCCTGAGTCTTACTCACCACACTCATACTTCACAGCAAACAGACAGCAGTTAATTAACCAGAAGAGAAAAATGCAAAAACACAACAGAACTTGTAAATAATAACAAACTAATAGACAATAAAAATAGCAGCATCAGAATCTCTATTAGTGCCAAATATAGCAGCAAACTCCTCATGTCTGACGGAAGGAAAATTTGTAAATACACAAAGGAATGAGCACATCTTCAGTTTTAATCCCATTTCCAGTCCCTGAGTCTTCCTCATCCCACAAGCAGGCAAGGCATGTCACCCCGGTTGTGTGACACTTATTTTATATAATAAAATAAGTGCCCCCTGCGGCCCCAGAGCCCGAGCAGCCGTCTCCGCTGCCTGCAGCTACCGCGCCCACGTCCGAGGCGCTTTCCCTGCCTGCAGCTCCCGGGCAGGCGCCCCCTCTGCAGCCTGCAGCTCCAGTCCCTGGCCCCACTCCAGTCCCTTCTCCCCCTGTGACTCTGGTACCCTCACCCCGACGAGCCCGACCCCGGCCGCAGGTCCTTATGTCTGTGTCCCATAAGGGGAGAGGACACAGACGCACGGCTGGGGTCCCACCCGCCCAGCCCCCTGGCTCGCCCTCCCTCGCCGGCGCTAGGGCTTGGTCGGCACCTGCGGGTCCTGGCCCTCCGGGTCGGCTGTCGTCTGCGGGTCCCCCTCCGCGGCCTCGTCGCCCTGCCTCGGTCCCTCCTCCGGCGTCTTATCGGTTGCCTGCGGGCCCCCCGACGGCGGCTCCTCATTCGCCTGCTGGTCCTCCCGCTCTGGCGTGTCGGAGGACGTCGCCGTCTGCTGCGGCTCCCCCTCTCTCCTTGCCCTCGCCAGGGTCCCTTCCAGCTCCTTCGTCCCCTTCCCTGGTCTCCCCTCCGACTCCCTCCTTCGTCCCTGCGTCTGTCCCTCACCCCGTCTCCTCGGCCCCTCCGGCTCCGGCCTCCCGGCCGCCTGCAGCCCTTCCGGCTGCCTCCCGTCGCCCGCTGGGTCTCCCTCGGGCTCCTCTTGGTTCCCCCTCCTTCTCTCCCTGGCCTCCCGTCTTTGTCCCTCCTGCCTCTGCTCCCCCTCGCTTTGTTCCTCCTGTCTCTGTCCCTCCTCTCTTTGTCCCTCGTCCCTCTGGCTTCTGCTCCTCTTTCCCCGATGTTCCCTTCGTTCACTCCCGGTCCTTTTGTCCTGCCTGTTCCCTCCGTGTCCCCCTTTCTGATCTGTTTCTCTGCCTTTCCTGTCTTATGTCAAGTCTTGTCCTGGCTCCTTCCCCTGTGCCAGTTCTGTCTGTCCGTTCTGTTCCCTGTCCCTCATTAATGAGGTTTTATATAGATATACATATATGCCCGGCTTGTCCGCTCCTCGTGTGTGCCACGCCCCCTGATTACCCACGTGTGCTTCCCTGATCGTCTCCTGCTTTGCCCGATTACTTTGATTAGTCATGACCTATTTTAAGTCCTGGTCTTACCTGTTTGCCCTGTCCGTCATTGTAGTTTGTCAATGCCTGCGTTCCGTCCTGCTCTACCCGCTCCGTTTCCCCGATTAAAGACCCGTTTTCACAAACACAAAAAAAACTATATGTATACATATACATACACTGAACAAAAATATAAACGCAACACTTTTGTTTTTGCTCCCATTTTTCATGAGATGGACTTAAAGATCTACAATTCATTCCAGATACACAATATTACCATTTCTCTCAAACATTTCTCACAAATCAGTCTAAATGTGTGATAGTGAGCACTTCTGCTTTGCTGAGATAATCCATCCCACCTCACAGGTGTGCCACATCAAGATGCTGATCTGACATCATGGGTAGTGCACAGGTGTACCTTATACTGCCCACAATAAAAGGCCACCCTGGAATGTGCAGTTTTGTCTCACAGCAAAATGCCACAGATGCCACAAGCATTGAGGGAGCGTGCAATTGGCATGCTGACAGCAGGAATGTCAACCAGATCTGTTGCTCGTGCATTGAATGTTCATTTCTCAACCATAAGCCGTCTCCAAAGGCGTTTCAGAGAATATGGCAGTACATCCAACCGGCCTCACAACCGCAGACCACGTGTAACCACACCAGCCCAGGACCTCCACATCCAGCAGGTTCACCTCCAAGATCGTCTGAGACCAGCCACTCAGACAGATGATGCACGGCCCCATGTTGCAAGGATCTGTACACAGTTCTTGGAAGCTGAAAATGTCCCAGTTCTTGCATGGCCAGCATACTCACCGGACATGTCACCCGTTGAGCATGTTTGGGATGTGCTTGACCGGCGTATACGACAGCGTGTACCAGTTCCCACTAATATCCAACAACTTCGCACAGCCATTGAAGAGGAGTGGACCAACATTCCACAGGCCACAATTGACAATCTGATAAACTCTATGCGAAGAAGATGTGTTGCATTGTATGAGGCAAATGGTGGTCACACCAGATACTGACCGGTTCTGAGTCCCCAGACCCCCAATAAAGCAAAAAACTGCACATTCCAGGGTGGCCATTTATTGTGGGCAGTATAAGGTACACCTGTGCACTACCCATGATGTCAGATCAGCATCTTGATGTGGCACACCTGTGAGGTGGGATGGATTATCTCAGCAAAGCAGAAGTGCTCACTATCACACATTTAGACTGATTTGTGAGAAATGTTTGAGAGAAATGGTAATATTGTGTATCTGGAATGAATTGTAGGTCTTTAAGTCCATCTCATGAAAAATGGGAGCAGAAACAAGAGTGTTGCGTTTATATTTTTGTTCAGTATATATATTTATGGGTGTATCGAGACTAGATGGTCAGTATGGATAACTAAGGTGCACTAAAACTGGGTGAGCAGGCAAGGCATGTCACCCAGGTTGTGTGACAATTATTTTATATAAATGTATATATGTATATATATATTCCATCCACCATCCCTCCTTTACAGAGAACTGCGTTATTTTTATTGTCCATTACGAAAAAAATAAAAAAACTATATATATATATATATATATATATATACATATATATTTATGGGTGTATCGAGACTAGATGGTCATTATGGATAACTAAGGTGCACTAAAACTGGGTGAGCAGGCAAGGCATGTCACCCAGGTTGTGTGACAATTATTTTATATAAATGTATATATATATATATATATTCCATCCACCATCCCTCCTTTACGGAGAACTGCGTTATTTTTCTTTTCTATTGCTAATAAAAAAACTATATATATGTACATGTATATATATATATATATATATATATATATATATATATATATATATGGGTGTATCGAGACTAGATGGTCAGTATGGATAACTAAGGTGCACTAAAATTGGGTGAGCAGGCAAGGCATGTCACCCAGGTTGTGTGACAATTATTTTATATATATGCATATACATATTCCATCCACCATCCCTCCTTTATGGAGAACTGCGTTATTTTTATTGTCTATTGCAAAAAAAAAACAGAAAAACTATATATATATATATATATATATATATATATATATATATATACATATATATTCATGGGTGTATCGAGACTAGATGGTCATTCTGGATAACTAAAGTGCACTAAAATTGGGTGAGCAGGCAAGGCATGTCACCCAGGTTGTGTGACAATTATTTTATATAAATGTATATATATATATATATATATATATATATATATATATATATATATATTCCATCCACCATCCCTCCTTTACGGAGAACTGCGTTATTTTTCTTTTTTATTGCTAATAAAAAAACTATATATATATACATATATATTTATGGGTGTATCGAGACTAGATGGTCATTATGAATAACTAAGGTGCACTAAAATTGGGTGAGCAGGCAAGGCATGTCACCCCGGTTGTGTGACAATTATTTTATATATATATTCCATCCACCATCCCTCCTTTACGGAGGACTGCTTTATTTTTAATATCCATTGCGAAAAAAAAAACACAAGAAAAAGAAAAAATATCTATATATATACATATATATATATATATATATATATGGGTGTGTCGAGACTAGATGGTCAGTATGGATAACTAAAGTGCACTAAAATTGGGTGAGCAGGCAAGGCATGTCACCCAGGTTGTGTGACAATTATTTTATATAAATGTATATATATATATATATATATATATATATATATATATATATATATATATATATATATATATATTCCATCCACCATCCCTCCTTTACGGAGAACTGTGTTATTTTTCTTTTCTATTGCTAATAAAAAAACTATATATATGTACATATATATATATATATATATGGGTGTATCGAGACTAGTTGGTCATTATGGATAACTAAGTTGCACTAAAATTGGGTGAGCAGGCAAGGCATGTCACCCAGGTTGTGTGACAATTATTTTATATATATGTATATATATATTCCATCCACCATCCCTCCTTTATGGAGAACTGCGCTATTTTTATTGTCTATTGCAAAAAAAAAAAAAAAAAAAACAATACATATATATACATATATATTTATGGGTGTATCGAGACTAGATGGTCATTATGAATAACTAAGGTGCACTAAAATTGGGTGAGCAGGCAAGGCATGTCACCCCGGTTGTGTGACAATTATTTTATATATATATTCCATCCACCATCCCTCCTTTACGGAGAACTGCGTTATTTTTATTGTCCATTGCGAAAAAAAAAAAACTATATATATATACATATATATTTATGGGTGTATCGAGACTAGTTGGTCATTATGGATAACTAAGTTGCACTAAAATTGGGTGAGCAGGCAAGGCATGTCACCCAGGTTGTGTGACAATTATTTTATATATATGTATGTATATATTCCATCCACCATCCCTCCTTTACGGAGAACTGCGTTATTTTTCTTTTCTATTGCTAATAAAAAAACTATATATATGTACATATATATATATATATTTATGGGTGTATCGAGACTAGTTGGTCATTATGGATAACTAAGGTGCACTAAAATTGGGTGAGCAGGCAAGGCATGTCTCCCCAGTTGTGTGACAATTATTTTATATAAATGTATATATATATTCCCTCCACCACCCCTCCTTTACGGAGGACTGCTTTATTTTTAATATCCATTGCGAAAAAAAAACACAAGAAAAAGAAAAAATATCTATATATATACATATATATATATATATATATATATATATATATATATATGGGTGTGTCGAGACTAGATGGTCAGTATGGATAACTGAGGTGCACTAAAATTGGGTGAGCAGGCAAGGCATGTCACCCAGGTTGTGTGACAATTATTTTATATATATGCATATACATATTCCATCCACCATCCCTCCTTTACGGAGAACTGCGTTATTTTTATTGTCTATTGCAAAAAAAAAACAGAAAAACTATATATATATATATATATATATATATATATATATATATATATATATATACATATATATTCATGGGTGTATCGAGACTAGATGGTCATTATGGATAACTAAAGTGCACTAAAATTGGGTGAGCAGGCAAGGCATGTCACCCAGGTTGTGTGACAATTATTTTATATAAATGTATATATATATATATATATTCCATCCACCATCCCTCCTTTACGGAGAACTGCGTTATTTTTCTTTTCTATTGCTAATAAAAAAACTATATATATATACATATATATTTATGGGTGTATCGAGACTAGATGGTCATTATGAATAACTAAGGTGCACTAAAATTGGGTGAGCAGGCAAGGCATGTCACCCCGGTTGTGTGACAATTATTTTATATATATATTCCATCCACCATCCCTCCTTTACGGAGGACTGCTTTATTTTTAATATCCATTGCGAAAAAAAAACACAAGAAAAAGAAAAAATATCTATATATATATACATATATATATATATATATATATATATATATATATGGGTGTGTCGAGACTAGATGGTCAGTATGGATAACTAAAGTGCACTAAAATTGGGTGAGCAGGCAAGGCATGTCACCCAGGTTGTGTGACAATTATTTTATATAAATGTATATATATATATATATATATATATATATATATATATATATATATATATATATATATTCCATCCACCATCCCTCCTTTACGGAGAACTGCGTTATTTTTCTTTTCTATTGCTAATAAAAAAACTATATATATGTACATATATATATATATATATGGGTGTATCGAGACTAGTTGGTCATTATGGATAACTAAGTTGCACTAAAATTGGGTGAGCAGGCAAGGCATGTCACCCAGGTTGTGTGACAATTATTTTATATATATATGTATATATATATTCCCTCCACCACCCCTCCTTTACGGAGGACTGCTTTATTTTTAATATCCATTGCGAAAAAAAAACACAAGAAAAAGAAAAAATATCTATATATATATACATATATATATATATATATATATATATGGGTGTGTCGAGACTAGATGGTCAGTATGGATAACTAAGGTGCACTAAAATTGGGTGAGCAGGCAAGGCATGTCACCCAGGTTGTGTGACAATTATTTTATATAAATGTATATATATATATATATATTCCATCCACCATCCCTCCTTTACGGAGAACTGCGTTATTTTTCTTTTCTATTGCTAATAAAAAAACTATATATATATGTACATATATATATATATATGGGTGTATCGAGACTAGTTGGTCATTATGGATAACTAAGTTGCACTAAAATTGGGTGAGCAGGCAAGGCATGTCACCCAAGTTGTGTGACAATTATTTTATATATATGTATATATATATTCCATCCACCATCCCTCCTTTATGGAGAACTGCGTTATTTTTATTGTCTATTGCAAAAAAAAAAACAAAAAAAACTATATATATATACATATATATTTATGGGTGTATCGAGACTAGATGGTCATTATGAATAACTAAGGTGCACTAAAACTGGGTGAGCAGGCAAGGCATGTCACCCAGGTTGTGTGACAATTATTTTATATATATGTATATATATATTCCATCCACCATCCCTCCTTTATGGAGAACTGCGTTATTTTTATTGTCTATTGCAAAAAAAAAAAACAAAAAAAACTATATATATATATACATATATATATATGGGTGTATCGAGACTAGAAGGTCATTATGCATAACTAAAGTGCACTAAAATTGGGTGAGCAGGAAAGGCATGTCACCCCAGTTGTGTGACAATTATTTTATATATATGTATATATATATATATATTCCCTCCACCACCCCTCCTCTACGGAGGACTGCTTTATTTTTATTTCCATTGCAAAAATAAAAAATTTTAAAACACAAAAAAAAAAAAAAACGAAAATAATAATAATAAAAATAATTTTGAATGTGTATTCAAATAAGTTTGAATGTGTGTGAACTATATATAAATATATATATACACATGCATATACAGAAATATATACACACACACACATATATATATATACACACACACACACAGACACACACTCACATAAACACATACACACACTGTGTACAGTCTTATGCAAAGGTTTGGCACCCCTTGACAAATAACATCTTTTCAATTACAAAAGCAACAATATCAGTTAATACAGTCTCTTTAGGAACTGGGGGAAAAATACACAATATTTTCAGCAAACATTGATGAATAGTTACTTTTTATGCCATAAATTGAACAAAATTACAAAATAAAAACATTATTATGGCACTCTGCAAAAGTTTGGGCACCCTACGTAATCAGTACTTAGTAACACCTCCTCTGCCAGATATCACAGCTTACAAGCGCTTCTTATAGCCAGCTGAAAGGCTTTCAGTTCTTGTACTTGGGATTTTCTCACATTCTTCCTTGCAAAAGGCTTCTAGTTCTGTAATATTCTAATATATCAAGGGCTGTATTGTCAAATAGGAGATCGGCAGCATTCTCCCACCTGAGAAAACTGTACTACAATGCCCTTGATAGTGTGTAGAAACACACTCGTCAGCTCTAGTCCTCCTGTAACAACGCAAAAGGACTGGCAACCCTCAGGTATTTATGCGTGCGATTGTATGATAAATTCACCCTGACAGTCTCACACTTCTCTTGGTACCAACAGGTCTCATGGAATATATAAAAGGCAACTGCAACAATTATACTCGGCACTAAACATCGAGGCACGGAAATGCAGCAGAGCTTGTGTATTTCTCAGGATGCATTCTAGTAAAATGCCCGGAAAATGAGCTAAAGACATATTTCAAGGGGCACTATATAAAACCGATGGAAATTTTACTGATTAAATAAAAGGAAAAGCATCGTTTGAAAAATCACAAATGTTTCTAAGATTCAATGCATCGCTTTTTGACCACATCATAGCGATGAACACATCATTGTTCCTGACAATGTCCTAATACAGAAATAAAACTTTATGTTGGTAAACTCAAAAAGCCTTCAGCTGTCACACTGGCTAACGATCTCAAACGATTATAAAGCAGCATTTTGAAAAGCGCTGTTTTAAAATAACAGATACAACACTTACCTTGTCTTCTGGCCAAATGCTTTTCACGGCTTGGCACTCCAACGGTGCTGAAACGAAATTTGTATTTCCTCCTACCTCGTTGGCCCTTCAGTTCTTCTTTTCTCCCTTTGGATGTTTTTTTCCTTCTTCTTTGGATATTGTTTTTTATTTTTGTTTGTTTTTTTTTACTTTGCATGTTTTTCCTTCTTCGGATATTATTTTTTTGGCTTATTTTTTTAGACGATGTTTTTTTCGTCTTCTTTAAAAATTGATTTTTTTCGTCTTCTTTAAATATTGTTTTTTTTTTCATCCTTTTGATGTTGTTTTACGGAACAAGAGCCGTACAGTGCTACTCTATCAGGAGGTAGCGCCAACTGAACGCCTTGAAGCAGTACCCAGCTCTTTTATAGGGAGCGTCAACCCGAAGTCAAGTTCTAGAACGTTGCACTCACTTTTCATTGGTTTCCCAGCTATGCTGTCAGAATAATGTTTGCTGATTGGTCGAAAATTTTAAAACGTACCCGAGTACTGTAAAAAAAACTCAAGATCTTGCTACCCTACGGAGCACCCATAAGGTGATTTTTTTTATACGTTATATGCAGCTATTTGTAGCAGGCCGTAATTAGACTAATCCACCCTTTGTCAATAAAGCCAACAAGAGAACAGGTTGCCCAAAGTTTGCTCAGGTACACGCCACAGCACAACCTTAAAAACACATCCAGCACAAATCACACTAGTGAATGACACAGCAAATCACAGCAATAAAAAAGACCCCTATGGGCAATCCAGCACCCAGACTACAGGTGCCAAAAGGCCCAGCCTGCCTAATAATGAACCCAAAATATACATACAACAAAGAAAAAGACACAAACAAAAAAGAAAATAAAACTAGCCAGCTGCTCCCACTAAACCCCGCTCCCGAGGCCACTAAGCCGGCTGGCTTGATAATACACGATACAACCTCAGATAAAACATATTAAAGCAACACCAGGGAGGTTTACAACCTGATCCTTAAAATTATCGACCCGTAATTCCACCTTGAAAACCCCTAAAGAACAGTAGTTTACCCCATGACTCACTGCCCCATTCAAACAAAAAAAAAACAGGTTTTTGGGGTAACCTTTAGGTCAGCTCTTCAAAACCAGGTATGAGGACTCTTCAGCTAATCAGTCCTCTAATTAGAAATCTAATTAGGGAGTTGCAGCGAAAACCTGCATACACACCGGCCCTTTGCGGATAAGATTGTTCACCCCTGAAACAAGCAAACAGAAAGGCTGCTACACTGCAAATTCAATATGCCCGCCGATGCTCCACCAAATCTATCAGGACCCTGCCTGTCTTTCCCGTGCCTGCTCCTTTGCCAATATGCCCTACCATCGGAACATGCACAGCCATCTCGCCCCGGCTATGCCTCCAGTCCGAACTGCAGTTCCTATACCTGCCTATAATTGCCTGGCTACAATCCATCCCCCAAAATGAAATTGATGACCCAACGATCACAGCTAAGAATTCTATCCCCAAACCACTGGTCTTCCTCCCCAACCGAACGATCATTCACTGACCGTGGTAACTTATAAGGGTTGGTATGATGACCAGTGGTGGACCTCACCGAACGTTTAACTGGTCTCTACACCTCGGGGGGGACATAACCTCCTCCATTATACGAGGCCTACTTGTGGATGCTCTATTGCGACCCCTCCCACCAGCCCTGTCCCCGTAAAATCACAGAGTCCTCATCCGATTCCATTTCTGTTGCCCCTGTGGGCAACCCAGACTCAGGAGACATTACCAGAACATCTTCCCCTGACATAACAACCCCCTGTGGTACTGGACGCAACTCTGTTCGGTGAACTTGACGGACAACCCCGTCCCCCTCCATTGGAGTTGCAGAGTAAACTGCACCCTGATCTTGGGGACACCGAACTACCATATACAAACAGGCATCCCAATGATCCTGTATTTTACCTCGAACATGGTTCCGCAAACACACCAGCTGACCTTCATCAAACCCCTAATCATTAACCAACTCATTGTGTTTCCGATTTCGTGGTGTGGCTTGTTCCTCCAACTAAGCCTTCACATACTCTTGAAGCACCTGCAAACTTTCCTGATGGTTTTGTACCCATTCCTCCAAAGGTCCACCATACTGACTGATCCCGGCAGGAGCCTGAAGATAGTGTATCGGTAATCGAGGCTCACAGCCAGACCTTAAATAAAAAGGCATCATCCAGTCATTTGGTGGGGTGTAGTATTGTAAGCTTCTCTGCTGGAGGAAGTGTGTGAAGCAAATTGTGCAAAAAAAATATTAAAGCAACACCAGGGAGGTTTACATCTAGATCCTTAAAATGATCGACCTGCAATTCCACCTTGAAAATCCAATTACCATATAAAGGATACAAGATGTAAAGATGACAAATGACATGGCACACATTTGTTGTTTAGACTGTTGTGTCAGGTTAATTGAAAGCTGAAGGATCTTAGTGTTTACTAGTCTAAGTAACAGAATGTCTAAACACTGTGCTTGCCTTTATGGGTTTTTAAGCAGAACATATAGGTATAGAAACATATTAACATTACGTTTCACGATTCACTGACTGGAGAATAGGAGAATATACACATCAATATTACTACTTAAGTTAACTAACCCTAATCCCAACCCCTATTGGCACGGAGCCCGCCAGGGTTCAGGTGAGATATAAATCTGTAATCTGTATCAATGGTTTTGCTATCCATACCCACCCTATTAATGTTAGCTTCCCAGGGTTTCTTGTTAGACAAGCTCTGTGTCTCTCTATACCCCCATTTACTGCACGACTGATTGTCCATTTATAAAGAATCAAATAGGGTGAAGATGGTTTTAGTTTACAATTACTCTGGAAGGTGACCAGATTAAAAAAAACTAAATACCATGCCTACGTGTATGTAATCTCCATCACAGTCCCCATTTTCCCCATAATCCTCGTTTTGATAGTGCCAATTTGTGTAATGTGAGTTTTTTTTTTTTTTTAAAAACTGTTATAGAAGAACATACTGGATGCCACATGTGTACAATTACCCCTTTCTAATTAGTGGGGTCCGTTGTGTCAGCTACAGCCTTTACTAACATACACATAAGTATACAGTCTTACAGCACTTTTGTTTTCCTTTTGTATTTAATGGTTTTCCATTTAGGGGGCAGCATGGTGGTGCAGTGGTTAGCACTGTTGCCTCACACCTCTAGGGCCCGGGTTCGAGTCTCCACCTGGGTCACATGTGTGTGGAGTTTGCATGTTCTACCCATGTCATCGTGGGGTTTCCTCCGGGTACTCTGGTTTCCCCCACAGTCCAAAAACATGCTGAGGCTAATTGGAGTTGCTAAATTGCCCATAGGAGTGTATGCGTGAGTGAATAGTGTGTGAGTGTGCCCTGCGATGGGCTGGCCCGCCATCCTGAGTTGTTCCCTGTCTCGTGCCCATTGCTTCCGGGATAGGCTCCAGACCCCCCGCGATCCAGTAGGATAAGCGGTTTGGAAAATGGATGGATGGATGGATGGACAGTTTTCCATTTGAGGAATTAGCAAAAAACTGCAGTGCATGATGGGTAGGATCTAAAGGCTGCCTAACGCCCTTAATTTGTTTGCAATTTCGCCAGGTAGGCTACCTTCTTTAAACTGCGTTTTGCTAGACTACACATTTCGAGATGTTTTATTGTAGTCTTGGTAAATATATATATATAGTTTAGCCTAACCCAGCCACTTAAGGGAGCAAGCCAGCTCAGGTAGGTGCCAGTCCCAAGCCCGGATTAATGGAGAGGGTTGGCGTCAAGAAATAAAGAGAAATAAAGACAACTAATACTCCTAGTTTGCGAGATCTGACTGCAATGGCAGCACTGCTACAAGGGTGTGGATAAATCTATACAAATATCACCTGCATGCACATTACTTCTTTTACAATAACCAACTCCTGATCCATACTGTTAGTCGTGAAAAAAAAAACTATCGTGTACATAGAGGCCCTGTGTAAAAAGATAACTGCCAAGGAAAAGATCAAAAACATTTATTTCAAGGATACAAAGTTTTTATGGTCATGTACAGTGTACAGTGCAATTCTTATTTGATTAACTTGAATGTCTCCACAGACTAGACGATTAAACAAATAAAGCAGCGCAACATTACAATAACTAATAACAAATAAACAAAGCTCACGAGTACTATTACAGTATTTATATCATTTATTTAAACTTAATTTTACCAGGTAAATTAACTACAAAGCAGTTACCACTGCTTTACCTGCTTCTCGGGAGAAATAGCAGATATACGTCATGTATGTGACTAAATTCTTAAGCCAATAAGGGCAAAGTTGTGTCGTAATGGAGGCGGATCCAGTTTGTGCAGCCGGTTAAAGACACTACGGGCATGTAAATGGAGAACGAAATTATAGTTATACCGAATCTCCTACACACAATACCAAGGTTACCAACTTTGGTCAGCTGACCGGAGTGAGACGTTCAATTCCCGTAAGATTTCTTTGCGCCAGCCTGAGAGTCTGAAAACACGTCACACCAGATGCATGAGAGATGGAAACCTGGGATATTCAGTCGAATCAGATCAAATATGATGCTAAGTTAGTACTAAGTTAAAATATGTTCCGGACTTGTAACATGCACCCATGATTTGGAACAGTCAGCAGGCTGTCTCTGGCCACGCCCCCTACACTCGGTCCGGCCCCTGGCTTTTCCTGAATTCTGATTCCTTTAGATAAACATTGACTTCATTGATATTGTTATTGATTTATCGACAGACCATCATACTTTTTAGACGTTATAATAACAACACTCTATTGATCCCCAAAGAGAGAAATTCTCTCCTTGCCTGCCCCCTCTTACTGTCCATGATACACAAGCACATATGTAGAAAAACGTCAGCTTGGAAGCCAAGGCTGGACTTAACCTACTCTATTCTGGTATTCTGTTCTCCCAAGTAAGGCGTGGGTTCGAATCCAACTTCCGACAAAAGTTCTTCAATCGCTACAGCACAATTTGAGCCACTGATCGGCTTTAATTGCTTTGTTTTATTTTTGCGTTTCAGGCAAAACTACATAACACTTAAAGACACTACGGGCATGTAAATGGAGAACGAAATTATAGTTATACCGAATCTCCTACACACAATACCAAGGTTACCAACTTTGGTCAGCTGGCCGGAGTGAGACGTTCAATTCCCGTAAGATTTCTTTGCGCCAGCCTGAGAGTCTGAAAACACGTCACACCAGATGCATGAGAGATGGAAACCTGGGATATTCAGTCGAATCAGATCAAATATGATGCTAAGTTAGTACTAAGTTAAAATATGTTCCGCACTTGTAACATGCACCCATGATTTGGAACAGCAGCATACCTGTCAAGGTTTGGATTTGAAAATAAAGGAAATTTTCCGGCACCCGCCGTGAGCCATCCCACCACCGCAACCAGGCTCCAGTATCCCTTACATTTTAAGACAGGAAATATAAAATAATATAAATTATATAAAATATAATATAAATATAAATATATAAAATATATAAAATATATAAAATAAATTTTTGGCCACAACCGGGATTCGAACCCGTGTGAAAGGCGGCGATCTTACCACTACACTATCCAGCAACTATATAATATAAGGGAGATTTACGGGAAAATACTAATACGGGAGGACGGCGGGAAAGAGAAGTAAAATACGGTAGTTTCCCGGCCAAAACGGGAGACTTGACAGCCTGAGATGGCTGTCTCTGGCCACGCCCCCTACACCCTGGCTTTTCCAGCGTGTTCGCGAAAACGACTTCATTATTTATCGACAGACCATCATACTTTTTAGACGTTATAATAACAACACTCTATTGATCCCCCTCTTACTGTCCATGATACACAATGACGAGACACATGTTCACTAATGACGAGAACTATTCTATTTTTCATGCCGGGTCCTTCAAATCTTACTGTTGCTGTGGTGTACGTACATCTTCTAGTAGACCTTCTGAGGGTACTTCACGCATTCTTGGTCGGAGGGTCCAGGTTTCCAGCTTAGCTTATTTCTTATTTCTCAGGTCAGCTGCTCTTGTATTCAGCCTACTAATATATATGGGGCTTGGTACCCAATCTCGGAATGTGGGGATGATGATATCTCCCCCCTGACCTGTCGTCCTGGCTCCCCCTTGTCGTAGCAATCGTGTTGTACCTCATCAATCTCTAGTTGTGATAGCAGTTGTTTCTGGCCACAACCGGGATTCGAACCCCGGTCTCCCGTGTGAAAGGCGGCGATCTTACCACTACACTATCCAGCAACTATATAATACAATATATAAAAAATATAATATAAATATAATATAAATATATAAAATATATAAAATATATTTTTGGCCACAACCGGGATTCGAACCCCGGTCTCCCGTGTGAAAGGCGGCGATCTTGTTCCGCACTTGTAACATGCACCCATGATTTGGAACAGCAGCATACCTGTCAAGGTTTGGATTTGAAAATAAAGGAAATTTTCCGGCACCCGCCGTGAGCCATCCCACCACCGCAACCAGGCTCCAGTATCCCTTACATTTTAAGACAGGAAATATAAAATAATATAAATTATATAAAATATAATATAAATATAAATATATAAAATATATAAAATATATAAAATATATTTTTGGCCACAACCGGGATTCGAACCCCGGTCTCCCGTGTGAAAGGCGGCGATCTTACCACTACACTATCCAGCAACTATATAATATAAGGGAGATTTACGGGAAAATACTAATACGGGAGGACGGCGGGAAAGAGAAGTAAAATACGGTAGTTTCCCGGCCAAAACGGGAGACTTGACAGCCTGAGATGGCTGTCTCTGGCCACGCCCCCTACAGTCGGTCCGGCCCCTGGCTTTTCCAGCGTGTTCGCGAAAACGACTTCATTTATTTTCTTATTGATTTATCGACAGACCATCATACTTTTTAGACGTTATAATAACAACACTCTATTGATCCCCAAAGAGAGAAATTCTCTCCTTGCCTGCCCCCTCTTACTGTCCATGATACACAAGCACATATGTAGAAAAACGTCAGCTTGGAAGCCAAGGCTGGACTTAACCTACTCTATTCTGGTATTCTGTTCTCCCAAGTAAGGCGTGGGTTCGAATCCAACTTCCGACAAAAGTTCTTCAATCGCTACAGCACAATTTGAGCCACTTACGGCTTTAATTGCTTTGTTTTATTTTTGCGTTTCAGGCAAAACTACATAACACTTAAAGACACTACGGGCATGTAAATGGAGAACGAAATTATAGTTATACCGAATCTCCTACACACAATACCAAGGTTACCAACTATACTAACTATATATGGGGCTTGGTACCCAATCTCGGAATGTGGGGATGATGATATATATATTATATAAAATATAATATAAATATAAATATATAAAATATATAAAATATATAAAATATATTTTTGGCCACAACCGGTCAACCGGATTCGAACCCCGGTCTCCCGTGTGAAAGGCGGCGATCTTACCACTACACTATCCAGCAACTATATAATATAAGGGAGATTTACGGGAAAATACTAATACGGGAGGACGGCGGGAAAGAGAAGTAAAATACGGTAGTTTCCCGGCCAAAACGGGAGACTTGACAGCCTGAGATGGCTGTCTCTGGCCACGCCCCCTACAGTCGGTCCGGCCCCTGGCTTTTCCAGCGTGTTCGCGAAAACGACTTCATTATTTATCTGATTGATTTATCGACAGACCATCATACTTTTTAGACGTTATAATAACAACACTCTATTGATCCCCCTCTTACTGTCCATGATACACAATGACGAGACACATGTTCACTAATGACGAGAACTATTCTATTTTTCATGCCGGGTCCTTCAAATCTTACATTTACAAATCTTGTTCTTGTTCTCTGCTTTCTCGTTCCCGTAGATATATATTATTATACGGAGATTTACGGAGTCTTCAAAGACGGTCCGGCTCCAGCTCAAGGATCACTGTTGCTGTGGTGTAGATCAGCTGATCTGTTTCCAGCTTAGCTTATTTCTTATTTCTCAGGTCAGCTGCTCTTGTATTCAGCCTACTAATATATATGGGGCTTGGTACCCAATCTCGGAATGTGGGGATGATGATATATATATTATATAAAATATAATATAAATATAAATATAAATATATAAAATATATAAAATATATTTTTGGCCACAACCGGGATTCGAACCCCGGTCTCCCGTGTGAAAGGCGGCGATCTTACCACTACACTATCCAGCAACTATATAATATAAGGGAAAATACGGGAAAATACTAATACGGGAGGACGGCGGGAAAGAGAAGTAAAATACGGTAGTTTCCCGGCCAAAACGGGAGACTTGACAGCCTGAGATGGCTTTTCCAGCGAAAACGACTTCATTATTTATCTGATTGATTTATCGACAGACCATCATACTTTTTAGACGTTATAATAACAACACTCTATTGATCCCCCTCTTACTGTCCATGATACACAATGACGAGACACATGTTCACTAATGACGAGAACTATTCTATTTTTCATGCCGGGTCCTTCAAATCTTACTGTTGCTGTGGTGTAGATCAGCTGATCTGTCTTCTACGTACATCTTCTGAGGGTACTTCACGCATTCTTGGTCGGAGGGTCCAGGTTTCCAGCTTAGCTTATTTCTTATTTCTCAGGTCAGCTGCTCTTGTATTCAGCCTACTAATATATATGGGGCTTGGTACCCAATCTCGGAATGTGGGGATGATGATATCTCCCCCCTGACCTGTCGTCCTGGCTCCCCCTTGTCGTAGCAATCGTGTTGTACCTCATCAATCTCTAGTTGTGATAGCAGTTGTTTCTGGCCACAACCGGGATTCGAAGGTCTGTGTAATTTCACACGGTCTCCCGTGTGAAAGGCGGCGATCTTACCACTACACTATCCAGCAACTATATAATATAAGGGAGATTTACGGGAAAATACTAATACGGGAGGACGGCGGGAAAGAGAAGTAAAATACGGTAGTTTCCCGGCCAAAACGGGAGACTTGACAGCCTGAGATGGCTGTCTCTGGCCACGCCCCCTACAGTCGGTCCGGCCCCTGGCTTTTCCAGCGTGTTCGCGAAAACGACTTCATTATTTATCTGATTGATTTATCGACAGACCATCATACTTTTTAGACGTTATAATAACAACACTCTATTGATCCCCCTCTTACTGTCCATGATACACAATGACGAGACACATGTTCACTAATGACGAGAACTATTCTATTTTTCATGCCGGGTCCTTCAAATCTTACATTTACAAATCTTGTTCTTGTTCTCTGCTTTCTCGTTCCCGTAGATATATATTATTATACGGAGATTTACGGAGTCTTCAAAGACGGTCCGGCTCCAGCTCAAGGATCACTGTTGCTGTGGTGTAGATCAGCTGATCTGTTTCCAGCTTAGCTTATTTCTTATTTCTCAGGTCAGCTGCTCTTGTATTCAGCCTACTAATATATATGGGGCTTGGTACCCAATCTCGGAATGTGGGGATGATGATATATATATTATATAAAATATAATATAAATATAAATATAAATATATAAAATATATAAAATATATTTTTGGCCACAACCGGGATTCGAACCCCGGTCTCCCGTGTGAAAGGCGGCGATCTTACCACTACACTATCCAGCAACTATATAATATAAGGGAGATTTACGGGAAAATACTAATACGGGAGGACGGCGGGAAAGAGAAGTAAAATACGGTAGTTTCCCGGCCAAAACGGGAGACTTGACAGCCTGAGATGGTCAGCAGGCTGTCTCTGGCCACGCCCCCTACACCCTGGCTTTTCCAGCGTGTATTTATCTGATTGATTTATCGACAGACTTTATTGATTTATCTACTTTTTAGACGTTATAATTGATCCCCCTCTTACTGTCCATGATACACAATGACGAGACACATGTTCACTAATGACGAGATTCTATTTTTCATGCCGGGTCCTTCAAATCTTACATTTACAAATCTTGTTCTTGTTCTCTGCTTTCTCGTTCCCGTAGATATATATTATTATTTTTGGTCGGAGGGTCCAGGTTAGCTTATTTCTTATTTCTCAGGTCAGCTGCTCTTGTATTCAGCCTACTAATATATATGGGGCTTGGTACCCAATCTCGGAATGTGGGGATGATGATATCTCCCCCCTGACCTGTCGTCCTGGCTCCCCCTTGTCGTAGCAATCGTGTTGTACCTCATCAATCTCTAGTTGTGATAGCAGTTGTTTCTGGCCACAACCGGGATTCGAACCCCGGTCTCCCGTGTGAAAGGCGGCGATCTTACCACTACACTATCCAGCAACTATATAATACAATATATAAAAAATATAATATAAATATAATATAAATATATAAAATATATAAAATATATTTTTGGCCACAACCGGGATTCGAACCCCGGTCTCCCGTGTGAAAGGCGGCGATCTTGTTCCGCACTTGTAACATGCACCCATGATTTGGAACAGCAGCATACCTGTCAAGGTTTGGATTTGAAAATAA
Organism: Brienomyrus brachyistius; assembly: GCF_023856365.1. Classification (NCBI taxonomy): domain Eukaryota; kingdom Metazoa; phylum Chordata; class Actinopteri; order Osteoglossiformes; family Mormyridae; genus Brienomyrus; species Brienomyrus brachyistius. The sequence goes on along the minus strand of NW_026043210.1, from coordinate 21,084 downwards.
AGGAAATTTTCCGGCACCCGCCGTGAGCCATCCCACCACCGCAACCAGGCTCCAGTATCCCTTACATTTTAAGACAGGAAATATAAAATAATATAAATTATATAAAATATAATATAAATATAAATATATAAAATATATAAAATATATAAAATATATTTTTGGCCACAACCGGGATTCGAACCCCGGTCTCCCGTGTGAAAGGCGGCGATCTTACCACTACACTATCCAGCAACTATATAATATAAGGGAGATTTACGGGAAAATACTAATACGGGAGGACGGCGGGAAAGAGAAGTAAAATACGGTAGTTTCCCGGCCAAAACGGGAGACTTGACAGCCTGAGATGGCTGTCTCTGGCCACGCCCCCTACAGTCGGTCCGGCCCCTGGCTTTTCCAGCGTGTTCGCGAAAACGACTTCATTTATTTTCTTATTGATTTATCGACAGACCATCATACTTTTTAGACGTTATAATAACAACACTCTATTGATCCCCAAAGAGAGAAATTCTCTCCTTGCCTGCCCCCTCTTACTGTCCATGATACACAAGCACATATGTAGAAAAACGTCAGCTTGGAAGCCAAGGCTGGACTTAACCTACTCTATTCTGGTATTCTGTTCTCCCAAGTAAGGCGTGGGTTCGAATCCAACTTCCGACAAAAGTTCTTCAATCGCTACAGCACAATTTGAGCCACTTACGGCTTTAATTGCTTTGTTTTATTTTTGCGTTTCAGGCAAAACTACATAACACTTAAAGACACTACGGGCATGTAAATGGAGAACGAAATTATAGTTATACCGAATCTCCTACACACAATACCAAGGTTACCAACTATACTAACTATATATGGGGCTTGGTACCCAATCTCGGAATGTGGGGATGATGATATATATATTATATAAAATATAATATAAATATAAATATATAAAATATATAAAATATATTTTTGGCCACAACCGGTCAACCGGATTCGAACCCCTGCGGGCGGCGAGAATAGTTTAGCTTAACTTCCCTTAACTTTTCCCATTCATTTTCAATGGTAGTGCTTAACAGTACGGATGTAATATTCTTTCGGCCACTGGTTGATGTTTTGTCGCTGTTTCGACGCCTCCAATGACGTTTTAACCCTTATCACTACCGACAGTCGACACAACTGGATTTTGGAAAAGAGCAGCAGAGAGTGAGTAGTATTTCAGTAAATTTGGTGATTCACCTAAAAGAAAAACCGCCCGGTCGAACGGAAAGGACGACTTTCCAAGGTAAACTGAACAGCAATCTTATATTTTCTTAAATATTCCGATGTATTTCACATTCCAAAATCGAACTGGATGCTGTACGTTTTACGGAGCCCCTCGCGAAGCTCTCTGTGTAATGCTGAAGTAGTTATTCACTCGCTCCATAGGTAGCATTGCTTTTGAAATATTTAATAATTAATATTCAATTTTTAATGCACAATTTAAATAAAAACATGTTTGACTTTGGAAATTAAGGCGGGTACCGTTTATAAGAATTCCACTCATCGTGAGGAATCCAAAAGTATCTTTTATTAGTGGCCCGGTAAAGCAGTACATTTATTAAGCTAGACAGTGTCCATTTATGGAAAACGAGTAATTTGCAGTAAAACGAGCATACACTGGTCAAGTAGAATGAGTCTAGGCAGATGAGACAGAATAAACTGGATTACCGTTTATAAACTAACCTTATATATATAGTGTATTATACATATACTAATTCTGCACGTTCCTATATGCAAGGTACTGTGACGGTAACTTTCCTGTAAGTCATTGATATTTAACTACAACTTTTTTATGCATATTGTTTGCTGGCATTGCCGTTAACTTGGATATTAAAGAATTCCTCACATAATCGTTAAGTATTAAACCTACTAAAGTTGTTCAAACAAACCTTGTTTTAGGTTAAAGCAAGTCAGTTAGAAGCTATTACACTTACTTTGCTACCAAATGGCAAAGGTGTCAGATCACAGAATTCTTGTTTATAATTCCATGCCCTTCTGTGTTTCTTTACGCCTGTCAACTACCACCTGTCAAAAGTGAGGATGAGAATTTGGTTGGGTTTGGAGTCCGTGCTGGCAAGACCTGGAAGGATATTTGGGACAGTAGGGATGATGGGTATGAGGCTGTTATCCTCAAACAACAATGCGTACCAGGCAGCAAAATGTACCGACTACAGCAGTACCTGAGGCTGAAGCACAGCAATCTTCAGATGACACTGGAGGCTTCTGCTCCCTCAAGACCAGCACTTCCAGACACTTCTACTAATCCTCCAGGTTGGCTGACAGTTTCATATATGTGGTTCTGTGCATTGATTATGTCTTTTATTCATATCTATTTTGTTTTATAGAAATAGAGGAAGATGAGGAATTGGAGAGGATGATGCTTTGTTGGTCCCCTTCCAAAACCGAAGGCCCGATGAGTGAGAATCTCATATGCATGCACACACACAAACAGTCACTCTTCAGGATTCAGTATAAATTAAGGAATCAATATTATTTGTGGTTCATTTGTGGTTTTTTCACTTTGCTTTCAGGTTTGCAAGTTGTTGGAGTCCATGATGCTAAAGGTTCTTTCCCTTCAATTATGGAGGATAATTCTGGATGTCATGATCAGAATTTTTCATCCAAGTTCTTTATTATTCATCTTGTTTTGGCCACGTTCAGGCCCGTTTTGATGCCTGTGTTCTGTTTGTTCCATTGTTCAAGACTATGCAGCCAGAGATGACCTGGAGGGAGTTTCAAAAATCTCCTTTTTATGAGGCTGAAAAGCAGCGTTGGTCAGCGGAGAGAAAAAAGTAACACACTACCTGCTACTTCAAGAGCAGCGTTATTTGTAAAAATTGTAAATGTTTTCCATATACACTCTGTCCACTTTATTAAGAACAGCTATTTTGTGTCTGGGCTCATTTTTCACTGACAAATAATGCATGGCAACAGGTGGGTTACAATCAGATTGTAAAAATTGCCGCTGTTAGGTAGGTTTTCTTAAAGAAGTGGCAAGCATAGTTTTTTTTTAAAACAAAAAAAGTAAAGATTGTTTTATATTCTTTATAGTTCAGTATTGTTTGAATATACACTTGCAGCATTTTAACATATGGTTAATATGTTCCTTGTTTGTTCCTGATTCTCTAAGGTCATAAATTATCCCTGAGCATCTCTCAAAGTGTGGGGCAGTTACCCCAATGGCTAAATTCCCCATCGTGACCCTTTCAGATCTGTCCTATTAATCATTCCCTATCCACTGGCTAAATCTCTCTTGTCTCATCACCACCTCAACCAGTGTGGTGAGTCTAAGAAAGTGTTACGGCGTCAGTCAGGAGTTTTGGGCACACCTACCTATAGAATTGTTTCTTTGTACTATTCTTTACATTTTGTAATATTTATAAAGACATCATAACTATAAAGTAATACACATGGAATTATGCACTACTCAGAAAAGTTATTTAAAAAAAATAATTTGTTGGGGGGGACAATTCTGTTGGAACTCAGAAGGTTGCCGGTTCAAATCCCAGGGCTGGCCGAGTGATCCCACCATTGGGCCCTTGAGCAAGGCCCTTAACCCCAGCTGCTCCAGGGACTGACTGATCCTGCTTTCTACTTTATACTAGTTTAATGAGGTGGCCTCCTGGAATGCTTTTCCAGCTCTCCTGAAGGAGCCGTCTCATATATGCTGAGCACTCAGCCGATTTTCTTTAACTCTCTGGTCAGACTCCTTGAAAAACATTTCTACTGGGTTTAGCTCAAGTATCCAGGTAATATGACCCAGTCCCTTTGTAGGCAGAGTGGTGTGTCCAAATTACTGACTGGTACTGTATGTCTAACTATCTGACAGTTGTTAAAATGCTGCAGCATCACTGTTAGTATTGTCATAACAATGCTATTTTTAATTATGCTTTTTGTTTTGATTCAGGATTCAATGAGTCATTTGTTAACATGCTACAAAATGCATGCATTAACACTGCTGTTTAAGAAAATTAATCATTTCATCTATTTAATATTTGACATACACTACCGTTCAATTATATACCCTGTGACAAGACTTGATTGGGGTCAGTTTTATCCTACAAAAGGATAATGACCCAAACCAAACCTCCAAAATGTGTTAGCAATATTTAAAGAATAAGCAGTCAGACATACCAGGAGATTGATGCAGAGGACTGCCAGTTGCTGATAATAGGCCTCTATATGTAGATGTGGATAAAATTTTGTGAATTGCATGAAAATGTGTTTTTCTTTGGAAAACAAAGAAATTTGCATGTGATCCCAAACTTTTGAGCGGTAATGTATATCTTGGGGGTGGCATGGTGGTGCAGTGGTTAGCACTGTTGCCTCACACCTCTGGGACCCAGGTTTGAGTCGCCGCCTGTGTCACATGTGTGTGGAGTTTGCATGTTCTCCCCATGTCGTCGTGGGGGGTACTCCGGTTTCCCCCCACAGTCCAAAAACATGCTGAGGCTAATTGGAGTTGCTAAATTGCCCATAGGTGTGCATGTGAGAGTGAATGGTGTGTGAGTGTGCCCTGCGATGGGCTGGCCCCCCATCCTGGGTTGTTCCCTGCCTCGTGCCCATTGCTTCCGGGATAGGCTCCGGACCCCCGTGACCCAGTAGAATAAGCGGTTTGGAAAATGGATGGATGGATGGATGTATATCTTATCATACCCCTGAGTATGAGAACCTGAGTACTTGTCTCTTTCTGTGTAAATAGACTCAATAAACAATACATTTTATTCATAACTGTCTATGTCTGTTTAATTACCACAGCGACATAAATAAATAAATAAATAAAATTGTAACCATAGTTTTAAGCTGTTTATTAAATACATCAATATCAAGAAAACGAAGAATAATGGATGAATGTGATTACAAGAAATGGAGAAATTTGTTCATGCTTTTTTGAAAACATGCCTCAAAATGATTAGCATTTCAATCTAACTTGAAATGTATCAGAAAAAAAATCATTAACGGAGATTTTGCAGCGCCGGGGAGGGTCTCTTCGCTTCGCAAAAAAAATCCTTCAATTTCATTGGCTGCCACTGTGTTATGGCTATACGCGACCGGCCCCGCTGGGTCTCCCGTGTGAAAGGCGGCGATCTTACCACTACACTATCCAGCAACTATATAATATAAGGGAGATTTACGGGAAAATACTAATACGGGAGGACGGCGGGAAAGAGAAGTAAAATACGGTAGTTTCCCGGCCAAAACGGGAGACTTGACAGCCTGAGATGGCTGTCTCTGGCCACGCCCCCTACAGTCGGTCCGGCCCCTGGCTTTTCCAGCGTGTTCGCGAAAACGACTTCATTTATTTTCTTATTGATTTATCGACAGACCATCATACTTTTTAGACGTTATAATAACAACACTCTATTGATCCCCAAAGAGAGAAATTCTCTCCTTGCCTGCCCCCTCTTACTGTCCATGATACACAAGCACATATGTAGAAAAACGTCAGCTTGGAAGCCAAGGCTGGACTTAACCTACTCTATTCTGGTATTCTGTTCTCCCAAGTAAGGCGTGGGTTCGAATCCAACTTCCGACAAAAGTTCTTCAATCGCTACAGCACAATTTGAGCCACTTACGGCTTTAATTGCTTTGTTTTATTTTTGCGTTTCAGGCAAAACTACATAACACTTAAAGACACTACGGGCATGTAAATGGAGAACGAAATTATAGTTATACCGAATCTCCTACACACAATACCAAGGTTACCAACTTTGGTCAGCTGGCCGGAGTGAGACGTTCAATTCCCGTAAGATTTCTTTGCGCCAGCCTGAGAGTCTGAAAACACGTCACACCAGATGCATGAGAGATGGAAACCTGGGATATTCAGTCGAATCAGATCAAATATGATGCTAAGTTAGTACTAAGTTAAAATATGTTCCGCACTTGTAACATGCACCCATGATTTGGAACAGCAGCATACCTGTCAAGGTTTGGATTTGAAAATAAAGGAAATTTTCCGGCACCCGCCGTGAGCCATCCCACCACCGCAACCAGGCTCCAGTATCAACAACAACAAACAAACAAATTTATTTTTATATAGCGCATTATCACAACATTACATTGTCTCAAAGCGCTTTACAGTATCCTCACCCAAAGCCCCCAGTGAGTAAGCCATAGGCGACAGTGGCAAGGAAAAACTCCCTAGAAGGAAGAAACCTTGAGAGGGACCAGACTCAAAGGGGAAGCCCATCCTCCAGGGGCCGGCAGGGATAGTCAAATAGAGAGAGGAGAGCAAGGAAGATAAGCCAATGCCGAAGCCGAGTCTTCTTCCAATTGCCAGGCAACCAGAGGTAAGGCAGCGGGTCATACATGGAAGATCAGAACGGCGAGCTGGATGCAGGGACGTCACTGGTGGTGGTCGGGTGTGCTGGATATCTTGATAGATTGAGGTCTCCAGGCATCACCCCCAGGAGGAGTAGGGGAAATAAAATGTACAATTAGGCATAGTAGAGGAGGCTATTGGCAGTGCTAAAAGCTAGGTGAGTACAATATGAAGTGCAATCTGCAAGCTCCGGCAGATATGGCTATGGCAGCATCAGTAGGAGGGAGAGGCAAGTGGGAATGCCGGCATGGGGAGTCCCTGAAATGTCAGCACTCCAGTTCCACAAGAGATTGCAAAGCTAGAGTGACAGCACTGACAATCCAGTTCATCCAAAGCCAATGGCACCGATCCCCACCCAGCTCTACACCTCACACTACAGGTCTGCCTGGGAGTGAAGAGTTAGCTAGGGCTAGAACTAGTGTCCCTATACGCTAAACTAAACAGGTGTGTTTTTAGTCTGGACTTGAGTTTTTAGTCTGGACAGAGCACGTTACTGACACACACATCTTCTTCGCAATGTTGCACACCTCTTTAAAATTTGCCTTTGTGATCTCCGATTGCCTCAATCGGACATCATTAGTGCCGACGTGGATAACTATCTGAGAGTATTTACGTTTACTTTTAGCCAGCACTTTTAAATTTGCCGAGATGTCGGTCGCTCTGGCACCCGGGAGACAATTTACAATGGTCGCTGGAGTCGCTACTCTCACGTTTCTTAGAATAGAATCACCAATTATTAGAGCACTTTCAACAGGCGTCTCAGTGGGAGTTTCACTGAGTGGGGAGAACCTGTTGGAAACGCGGATAGGCGAATGGTGCCGGTGTAAGTTTGGTTTGGATTTGCGACTATGCCGCCGGGTCGTCACCCACTCGCCTTGCTGCGAAGGCTCTGCTGCCGGAGCAGGGGGAGACTTACTGGCTATCGCGGACATATCCGGAGCCGCTAATACTGAGTCAATAAAACTCTCATTCTCCTGAATGTTATGTAACGTCCGGATACGTCCCTCTAACACTACAATCTTCTCCGTCAGTCTAGCGACTAACTGACACTTCTCACATGTATAAATACCGCTAATGACTGGAGAAGAATAGCTAAACATATTACACTCAGAACACGGAACAGTAGACATGGCGTTGTACTTACGTAAACTGAGGCTGTAAGGCTGGAAGCACCTTCTTAATTGAACGAAGATCGTGGGTCGGTACTTGCGTAGGTGATTAATCCGTCGGGGTCTGGGAAATTTTATTTATTTATTTTGGAGGATTATTAATCTTGCGAAGCTTTTTCCCAATGACTTAACTCGAATTATTATTTAGGTGATATCTATGGTTTCAAAGTTCGCGCGCTAGCAGTCAGTATCACTCTCGCAGGAAACAGGAAACAACGGAAATGACCATGTGTATCCCTTACATTTTAAGACAGGAAATATAAAATAATATAAATTATATAAAATATAATATAAATATAAATATATAAAATATATAAAATATAAAATAACCATTTGTCATTTATTTTCTATTAATTTTTCATGTTCACTCATGCGGCTCTGTCATTCACTAATGACTTGGATTTTTCATGCCGACTGACATCGTTCCTTCCCCGTGGGAGACAAATCTTACAGAACGCGTGACCCATCCTGCTCCTCTTCAGGAAAGTAAATTCGTCATCTTCGTCATCACCCCTTAAAACAATTACTGAAGCGAGACGGCGCACGCGTTACGGCGACAGATTTAAATTGTGAGTGCACTATATCTCGTCGCAAATGGTGCTTAACCACGGCGGGTCTCAAGCACAGGAGACTCCCAATTTCTAAATGACACACACTTGGCTCACAGCGCAAAGTTGTGTTAAACTTGCTTTGTCTAAAGCAGGCACACACATACGAGTATGATCCTGATAGGTAACTAAGCTATCGGTCTTATGTCCAAGCGCAACATAATTTAGGTTAGAACCTCATAACAAGTATTCCCGTTCGCTAATAGAGAGATCTCTCCCAGGATATATAGAAACGGAGACACTCGTCCGAATTGAACCTGGAAACAAAGCGCTACATCTGAGAATCTCGTCAGACATAGGGTTAAAGTTTACTGCAGTTTAATACGAAAGAACTACAATGAAATCACCGAAAATAAAACAAAATAATATAACTACTAATAATAGAAATAAAAATAACTATAATAAGCCCATATGATCCCGCTTAAATGCCTTCAGATTGCCATGAGTGCGACTTTTGCAACCAGTTGACAGTAGCGCTTCTTCACTGCACGTTCGGTCATAAAAAGTTTAAATTGTGTGCTCAGAATAAGTTTAAACCTTGTGCCTTGTGATTATTAACCAATTTTTATGCTGAATGGTCGGCTCAAACTCAATTGCGAAACACCGTGAGTCTGTTAATGTGTGACTTAAATGGAACTCATTAATAACCAGTATCACGTAATAACCTGGGTTAGAATAGAAGGCTTGTCCAACGAGCTGCGTCACCAGGTAATGTAAACGATCGGTAGCGAAGCTCCCCTCACGGCCAATGAGAGAGAGTCTCGCGATATTTCAGGCGAATTTGAGGTTTCAGAGCGTAGATCGCACAGGCAGGGATTCTTGTGAGCACTCAATGAACGGAGGCTGAAGTTGTGTAAAAGACATGCATTTATTCCTATAACTAACATAAGACAGACATTACACCTAACAAACAATAAACACGAAATAACGGAGTGGACACAAACAATGTAATCATGAAAATGCAATGACCAGATTTAAAATGAGTAACCTTAAAAGGGAAAATACTGTTCTGCAAAGCAAGCAATTTGTGGAAATACTGTCCTAAAGTAATATAGCAGGTGAATAGGAGTTTAGGTTGTTATAAATGAAAGGAAGTTTGTTTACTTGGTTGCAGAGTGGGGGGGGGGGGGTCTTGGCAGTTGGTTGCGGAGGCTGATGAGCTGATGGGTGATGGCACTCAGGGAGGCGCGGTGTTTGCAGCGGTTGTTGGAGTGGAGCCCCTCTGATTCCCTCTCCTGGTGAAGCTTGGGCTTGGTTGCAGTTCTCTGTCCAGCTGGGTCTTCACTGATAGGCTTCAGGAGGGCTTCTTGTGGGCTTCTCTTCTCTTGGGCTGATGTTCTCTGCCTCTCTTCGTGCTGATGGTCTTTTGTTTTCTCCTCCCTTCTGTTTCTCCTCTCCTGGCTTTGTTCTGAGGTGCCAGGTTTTATAGTGTAAAGTTCGTGAATAGGAGTGACCAGGAATTCGACTCCTGGACCAATGGCTGACCATCCATTTGGCGGGCTTTCGGAAGGGGGTCTGTATCAGTCCTTTTGAGATTTATGACCAGAGTGATTTCCCTTGTATTGATGATTTTCGTTAGGCTGGTGTAACTTTTGATATATTCACTTTCGTGGTAACCACTGACCAGATTTGGAAACTGGAGTGATTTTCCATCGGTTTGATACCAAACATGCCATAGCAGCCTAGCGGTTCACACCTCATACCATCTGTAATGATTAATTAATGATTACTTATATTATGTCGTTATGTTATATTACTCACACCTTATTTTATGCCTCACAATCTATATAATTGTAAATATACTGTGTAGCTGCTGGCGCGTTCCAAACTAAATCTCATTGTACTTACAATGTCAATAAAAACATCCATCCATCCATCTAGGCAGGCCAGTGTCGCCTCCATCCTTCCTGAAGTCAGTGATTCCTTTGTCTTTGTGCTGTTTAGTGCCAAATTGTTTGCTGAACTCCAACCTATCAGTTTCTGGACCTCATCTCTGTAAGCTGACTCATAAGAACCAAAGAGATTTACAAATGAGAGGAGGCCATTCGGCCCATCAAGCTCCTTTGAGGAGAACTTAGCTAATAGCTCAAAAATCTTATCTAGCTCTGATTTAAAAGAACCCAGGGTTTTAGCTTGTGTTACAATAACAGGAAGACTATTCCATACTCTATCTACACGCTGTGTACAGAAATGCTTCATCAAATTCGTTTTAAAATGTTCTCCAGCTAATTTCCACTTATGGCCACGAGTTCTGGTATTTAAACTAACATTGAAATAGCCATTTGGCTGAACAGCATCCAGACCTGTTAGAATCTTAAACACCTGGATTATGTCCCCCCTTAGTCTCCTTTGCTCGAGGCTAAACAGATTCAGCTCAGCTAACCTCTCCTCATTAGACATTCCTCTAAGACCAGGAATCATTCTCGTTGCCCTACGTTGCACCTTTTCCAAGGCAGCAATGTCCTTCTTAAGGTATGGTAACCAAACCCGCACACAATATTCTAGGTGGGGTCTTACCAAGGAATTATATTATCGTAGCATCACTTGCCTTGTCTTAAACTCCACACACCTAGAGATGCAATGTGCCTTCTCGCGTGGTGTTCCTGCAGAGGGAGTCTGTGAGTGCTGGAGATTGGGGGAGGGGGCAGTGTGGCTATGTCTGCTCTGTGTTCCTCCAGACGAGCAAAGAAGCTGTTTAGCTCCTTTGCTAAAAGGGCGTTGCTGTTAACAGTGACGGTGTTGTTGCCTTTGAAGTTTGTAATGTGTTGTATTCCCTGCCACACCCACTGTGGGTTGTTGTATGTGAAGTAGACCTCTATTTTCTGTTTCTCTGCCTGCCTGGCAACCTTGATGCCCCTATTCAGGTTAGCTCTGGCTGCACTCTGTGTTCTTGACTGCGCTGTCTTGTCCTGTAGTATTGTATTGTTGCTCTTGTGTTTATCTTGCACTTTCTCCCTCTGTTTGTGCTCCTTTCACTCTGTATAGTTCTATCTTGCCCGCACTTGTGTCATCTTGTGTTGTTTCTGTTTTTCTTCTTTGTGTTGCACCGTGGTCCAGGAGGAACAATGTTTCCTTTCACTGTGTACTGTGTATATTGCTGAAATAACAATAAACCCACTTGACCACCTGCCTCAATTCATCCTGAAGAGTTTTCCAATGTTGTTCAAAGGTCTGTTTGTTTCGAGTGAAGGACACGCCCCTGGACGTGCTGGATAAGGGGACCACAGATCAGTGTCCTCAGTCCTGCTTCTCCCTTCAAAGCTGAGAGGAAGATGACCCGCCTGCTGCTTCTGGTTTTGGCTTATGGAGCTCTGCTTATCTCCACAGAGGCCCAGCAAGATTACCACAGTCTCCCTGCACTCACAAGACGGCCATTAAACTCGCAGTCGAAAATGCTCATCAAGGAACCCGTCAGCACATGAATTTCTATAACATCCAGGGCCGTCCGAAGGTAACTGCTGAGAAAGTGTTTACAAAAGTGTGAAACTTTCATCATCTGCAAGCTGAACTAATGAGTATCACATTGATTTTGATGTTTTAATTTCAATGCATATGATGCTTAATGTCTCTTCACAATGAAAGTGATGGTTGTATATCTCAGCCCTGGTCAATTTTACCTTCTCACAGTTTCTCTCTGAATCTGCTGCAGTCAAGTCTGTGACAGTTTGCCATTTTTTGGGTGATTATTGTTTGTTATATTGCCTTTAAAACAGTTGTAGGCAATTTTGTATATAACGTGTTTATGTGATTTAGATCAGCAGTGAATACATTGACATTGAGATTCTCTTGAGAGCAACAAAATGTCCAAAGTCAACTGCAACAGACCATCGGGCTGACTGTATTTTCATGGACAAGAGGGTAAGTAAAGAGTCACTGTGACTGTGAGCATTGGACATATCAGTTAGCAAATTAATTTAGGTTCATGTTAACTTTTTTGATGCCCTGCGGGGGAAAGTTAGCCAACAATAAAGTAACAAATACATAGGTGGCCTCAAAGAGCCAGTTCCTTCACCTTATTCTCAAATTTTAGTAGGTTTACAGGCTTAAAGGCTGGATTACCAGGCAGAAGCAAATGCTAATCATCTGAGGGGTGACCTGTAGATTATGCTTCGAGCTATGAACCCTAGCTGGCCTTATTTAAAGACCTGTGGGCTGTACTACAAAGCGGGTTTTACATACCCAGAGTTAACTCAATCGAGCCAGGTTAACTAAAACTCATTGTTGAAATCAGCCTTAAATGGCAGTGTGGTGTTTTGTGGTGAAAGGGCAGGACTTAACTCTTGTTTTAATTAGAAAGCCAGTAATTAAACCTGGTCAGAGCAGGGTAGATGTGCAGTGTGAATTACCCTTTAAATTTACCTCTTTAAATAGTGAACTACAGGACCACTTAGCTTGATCGGAGGACAGTATTTTAATACAGAGCAGTGTTCAGTTAAACGGGATTTGTTGTTCATACTTTTAGATGAACTTGCTTTGTATAATATAGCCTTATGGTGACCCTGCTTTGGAAGCTCTTTCCTCTAAAATTGTTCTGTGTCATTAAACCCTGCACTCCAGCAGCTCTGCCTTAAATCATTAGATATATCTTTACTACACCTTCTCTCACTGTATTTATTGCCCACCACTCTTTAAATACTGTTTTTGTGTGTCTGTGTGTTTTTGCAGCCATTCATTAACTGTAGAGTTTGCAGCAGACGGTCTGGTAATGATCTTACACATCCATCAAATGACTGTGTACCAAACAAGAAAGTGGATGAAGTAAGTGTAGAGAGTCTTAGCATTATGGAAATGTAACAGGTGTGTGAATTGTGTCTAAACATGTGGTTAAACTTTGATTGTGTTTGTACATGCAAAAATTTGATCAGAGTACTGTTTATTAATGACAATGTTACTTTTAATCTGAACAACAGTGGCAGCACCAAGGAAAAGCTTGGGGGGGGGGGCTCTAGCTCCTCCTCCAATGACCATAGTACCCCCACAGCACCCCCAAAATATTGGTTTCATTTTTTCTTTAACTATCTGTAAAATCTGTATATTGTGTAAGACATTTTTGCGGTTTTTACAGCATACTTGTAGTGTATTTTTTCTTCAAAGTACACATAGAGGCTCTGTGAGCTAGACGTTAGAATTTCATATTTTATCCTATTTTATCCATGCTGTAGCTTATCGTGCTGTGTGCTTCTATACACCATCTACATAAGCTGAAAAGCTAAAGCACCCGGTCTAAATAATCTCACTCCCCTATAGCACCTGTAGCATTAAGTCACTGGCGCTGCCACTGCTGAATAAACGACTCCAATCTGACTAAACCGCTTAACTTTTCCTCCCCATGTTACATTTCAGGACAAACGACGTAATATGTGTCCTTCTGATAAACCTCTTCTCAGACCTAAAACTGCCTTGGCTTCCAAGGACACTAAAGAAGCTGAAGGAGACCGTCTGGCTGTTTCTGATGGCTGATGGTCCTGCAATGTGGACCAGAGGAGGAAACTGGGAGGGAAAATGCTTTGCTTTATATCATGCCCACCCAAAGCCCCCAGTGAGTAAGCCATAGGCGCCGATAGCATGGAAAAAACTCCCAAGAAGGAAGAAACCTTGGGAGGGACCAAACTCAAAGGGGGAGCCCATCCTCCTGGGGCCGGCAAAGTGTAGGTGCAGGATCACAAAAAAACTTGACGAGAGAAACGAGAGAATTCGACTGTCCCTCACAAAAACTGTAAAGTTTTAGTGGCTAAATTGCTTTTTCTATGCCTTTTCAAACAGGAGGAGATTTGTTTGGCTATACGTAGAAATTTTCTATACAATTTAGACAGCACAGAATCATTAACCTACTTTAATGCATTTATTAATACAACCACATATTTCACACATTTTGACATCAGTCATGCAGTGAAGATACAGTCTCTTTATTTCTTGACGCCAACCCTCCCCATTAATCCGGGCTTGGGACCGACACCTAGTTGAGCTGGCTTTCTCCCTTAAGTGGCTGGGTTAGGCTAAACTATGTACATATTTATGAAGACTACTATAAATTTATAAAGACCTCCCTAAATATGTAGTCTAACAAAACGCAGTTTAAAGAAGGTAGCCTACCTGGTAAACAAAGAAATTAAAAGGCCCACAGCATATAATCGGGCTATATCCAAGCAGTTTTTAAGAACGTAACCTACATGGCGAAATTGAATTACTTTCTGGACCAACAAACGCAACCAGACATGAACATTATGCACCTTCCTAGTCTTGATGTATGTCGTCATACAGATGAGGACGTTAAGGCAGCCTTTAGGTCCGACCCATCATGCACTGCAGTTTTTTGCAAATTCCTCAGATGGAAAACCATTAAATACCTCTTCTATTACCTTATATTACCTTATATTCATGTAATAAATATACAAATATCAATTAGTTGGAAATCAGCCAGACAGACGTAATTACTACAAATGGTTTCCACTGTATTTGTGACTCTGAGTGCCGCAGGCTTGGATGCAGTGCCGCACCATTTTGTAAGTAAATTAATAAATATTAATGAGACATCACCTACCACCCTGCAAAAAAGAAATTTGCCGCTCGTCCCCCTGCACATGAACCAACATGGCTGTGTCAACCAGCGGAGCTCCGGAGCCTCTGGAGAAACACGCGGCAAAAAAGGCTCGCATACGGTCTTCCAGAGTTTGGGAATACTTCAGTCATGACACCTTTTCTGCGCCTCTACTGTAGCTGGCGTTAATGACGCTGTTTCAGCCATTTTATATTTTCTGTTTACTTATTCTGTCATGTAAGACTGAGACAAATTATCGTTTACGACTATTCTTACACACTGTAGCCTGACTTGCTGACTTAAGTAAGCTTAACTATAAGCTACCTTTGCTAGTGTTTGTGAATAACATGTTTCTCTAGTTATGAAATTATTCCATGTTTTAGCATCTGTTTCAACATTAAAGTCAAATTGGTATATTGAAATATGTAAAAACTATTGAACTATTAGCTTAAGTCTAACATAGAAAATCCTACTGAATCTCTTAAGATTTTCCTTTTTTGTTAATGCACTAATGTTTAAGAAGTGTCTTAAATTGAATTTCAGATTTGTGTGTGGGTGGGAGTGGGTGAATTGTATTAAATTCATACATTCATTCTTTTGGCTCAGACATTACTGACCTAAAACAAATTGAGGCATTGGGTAAGTGCTTAAATTAGCTACTAAATGGCAAAAAATATTCTAAATATCACATTTTCCATTCTTCGGTATAATTTTAATGAATCACCTATGCTGCCAAACATTAACGCATAGATTGTCACAACACTCTATGTTTTAGTTCTTCTTTATGTGTATAGGACGGTGTGATGGTTCTGGTGGTGGGTGTGGCCGACGCTGCTCGCGATGTTTGGCTATGCTGCAGTCCCAGGGACCAAGTTGGAACACATTTCCACCTTCAAGCTTAGGTGGAAAAACGGCACCGAGACCCAGCAGCAGGACAACTTCTTGTCCAGACAACCAGCCCTGCTTCATCATTGAAGTAAGCCCTGTGAACAGGAGCGAGATGTACTTCTGCAGTGGATGTTATAGCGGAAAGAACATCCCCATCCTCACGTCTGCCGGAGTGCCCCCTCAAGTGGGTGTGTGACTTAACTCGATGGATGAATTGGACAGAATGTACTGTTACTAGAGGTCGACCGATATGGGTTTTTCAAGTCAAGGGTCAGGCGATGGCCGATATATGCTGCTGATTTTTTTTGGCCGATAATTGGACGTTTTCCCCTCTATTTGCATGGTAAAATATCACACTAATAATAACAAACGATACACAAAATTTCTCAATTTAGCATTTATTGAATACTCAACTTGGAAACAATAACACATTTATAAACAATAAAAATAGCAGCATCAGAATCTCTGTTAGTGCACAATATAGCAGCAAACTCCTCATGTTTGACGGAAGGAAATTTGTAAACAATACAAAAAGGAATAAGCATGTTATCTTTAGTTGTAATCCCACTTCCAGTCCCTGAGTCTTACTCACCACACTCATACTTCACAGCAAACAGACAGCAGTTAATTAACCAGAAGAGAAAAATGCAAAAACACAACAGAACTTGTAAATAATAACAAACTAATAGACAATAAAAATAGCAGCATCAGAATCTCTATTAGTGCCAAATATAGCAGCAAACTCCTCATGTCTGACGGAAGGAAAATTTGTAAATACACAAAGGAATGAGCACATCTTCAGTTTTAATCCCATTTCCAGTCCCTGAGTCTTCCTCATCCCACAAGCAGGCAAGGCATGTCACCCCGGTTGTGTGACACTTATTTTATATAATAAAATAAGTGCCCCCTGCGGCCCCAGAGCCCGAGCAGCCGTCTCCGCTGCCTGCAGCTACCCGCGCCACGTCCGAGGCGCTTTCCCTGCCTGCAGCTCCCGGGCAGGCGCCCCCCTCTGCAGCCTGCAGCTCCAGTCCCTGGCCCCACTCCAGTCCCTTCTCCCCCTGTGACTCTGGTACCCTCACCCCGACGAGCCCGACCCCGGCCGCAGGTCCTTATGTCTGTGTCCCATAAGGGGAGAGGACACAGACGCACGGCTGGGGTCCCACCCGCCCAGCCCCCTGGCTCGCCCTCCCTCGCCGGCGCTAGGGCTTGGTCGGCACCTGCGGGTCCTGGCCCTCCGGGTCGGCTGTCGTCTGCGGGTCCCCCTCCGCGGCCTCGTCGCCCTGCCTCGGTCCCCCTCCTCCGGCGTCTTATCGGTTGCCTGCGGGCCCCCCGACGGCGGCTCCTCATTCGCCTGCTGGTCCTCCCGCTCTGGCGTGTCGGAGGACGTCGCCGTCTGCTGCGGCTCCCCCTCTCTCCTTGCCCTCGCCAGGGTCCCTTCCAGCTCCTTCGTCCCCTTCCCTGGTCTCCCCTCCGACTCCCTCCTTCGTCCCTGCGTCTGTCCCTCACCCCGTCTCCTCGGCCCCTCCGGCTCCGGCCTCCCGGCCGCCTGCAGCCCTTCCGGCTGCCTCCCGTCGCCCGCTGGGTCTCCCTCGGGCTCCTCTTGGTTCCCCCTCCTTCTCTCCCTGCCTCCCGTCTTTGTCCCTCCTGCCTCTGCTCCCCCTCGCTTTGTTCCTCCTGTCTCTGTCCCTCCTCTCTTTGTCCCTCGTCCCTCTGGCTTCTGCTCCTCTTTCCCCGATGTTCCCTTCGTTCACTCCCGGTCCTTTTGTCCTGCCTGTTCCCTCCGTGTCCCCCTTTCTGATCTGTTTCTCTGCCTTTCCTGTCCTGTCTTATGTCAAGTCTTGTCCTGGCTCCTTCCCCTGTGCCAGTTCTGTCTGTCCGTTCTGTTCCCTGTCCCTCATTAATGAGGTTTTATATAGATATACATATATGCCCGCCTTGTCCGCTCCTCGTGTGTGCCACGCCCCCTGATTACCCACGTGTGCTTCCCTGATCGTCTCCTGCTTTGCCCGATTACTTTGATTAGTCATGACCTATTTTAAGTCCTGGTCTTACCTGTTTGCCCTGTCCGTCATTGTAGTTTGTCAATGCCTGCGTTCCGTCCTGCTCTACCCGCTCCGTTTCCCCGATTAAAGACCCGTTTTCACAAACACAAAAAAAACTATATGTATACATATACATACACTGAACAAAAATATAAACGCAACACTTTTGTTTTTGCTCCCATTTTTCATGAGATGGACTTAAAGATCTACAATTCATTCCAGATACACAATATTACCATTTCTCTCAAACATTTCTCACAAATCAGTCTAAATGTGTGATAGTGAGCACTTCTGCTTTGCTGAGATAATCCATCCCACCTCACAGGTGTGCCACATCAAGATGCTGATCTGACATCATGGGTAGTGCACAGGTGTACCTTATACTGCCCACAATAAAAGGCCACCCTGGAATGTGCAGTTTTGTCTCACAGCAAAATGCCACAGATGCCACAAGCATTGAGGGAGCGTGCAATTGGCATGCTGACAGCAGGAATGTCAACCAGATCTGTTGCTCGTGCATTGAATGTTCATTTCTCAACCATAAGCCGTCTCCAAAGGCGTTTCAGAGAATATGGCAGTACATCCAACCGGCCTCACAACCGCAGACCACGTGTAACCACACCAGCCCAGGACCTCCACATCCAGCAGGTTCACCTCCAAGATCGTCTGAGACCAGCCACTCAGACAGATGATGCACGGCCCCATGTTGCAAGGATCTGTACACAGTTCTTGGAAGCTGAAAATGTCCCAGTTCTTGCATGGCCAGCATACTCACCGGACATGTCCACCCGTTGAGCATGTTTGGGATGTGCTTGACCGGCGTATACGACAGCGTGTACCAGTTCCCACTAATATCCAACAACTTCGCACAGCCATTGAAGAGGAGTGGACCAACATTCCACAGGCCACAATTGACAATCTGATAAACTCTATGCGAAGAAGATGTGTTGCATTGTATGAGGCAAATGGTGGTCACACCAGATACTGACCGGTTCTGAGTCCCCAGACCCCCAATAAAGCAAAAAACTGCACATTCCAGGGTGGCCATTTATTGTGGGCAGTATAAGGTACACCTGTGCACTACCCATGATGTCAGATCAGCATCTTGATGTGGCACACCTGTGAGGTGGGATGGATTATCTCAGCAAAGCAGAAGTGCTCACTATCACACATTTAGACTGATTTGTGAGAAATGTTTGAGAGAAATGGTAATATTGTGTATCTGGAATGAATTGTAGGTCTTTAAGTCCATCTCATGAAAAAATGGGAGCAGAAACAAGAGTGTTGCGTTTATATTTTTGTTCAGTATATATATTTATGGGTGTATCGAGACTAGATGGTCAGTATGGATAAACTAAGGTGCACTAAAACTGGGTGAGCAGGCAAGGCATGTCACCCAGGTTGTGTGACAATTATTTTATATAAATGTATATATGTATATATATATTCCATCCACCATCCCTCCTTTACAGAGAACTGCGTTATTTTTATTGTCCATTACGAAAAAAATAAAAAAACTATATATATATATATATATATATAACATATATATTTATGGGTGTATCGAGACTAGATGGTCATTATGGATAACTAAGGTTGCACTAAAACTGGGTGAGCAGGCAAGGCATGTCACCCAGGTTGTGTGACAATTATTTTATATAAATGTATATATATATATATATATTCCATCCACCATCCCTCCTTTACGGAGAACTGCGTTATTTTTCTTTTCTATTGCTAATAAAAAAACTATATATATGTACATGTATATATATATATATATATATATATATATATATATATATATATATATATGGGTGTATCGAGACTAGATGGTCAGTATGGATAACTAAGGTGCACTAAAATTGGGTGAGCAGGCAAGGCATGTCACCCAGGTTGTGTGACAATTATTTTATATATATGCATGTACATATTCCATCCACCATCCCTCCTTTATGGAGAACTGCGTTATTTTTATTGTCTATTGCAAAAAAAAACAGAAAAACTATATATATATATATATATATATATATATATATATATATATATATATACATATATATTCATGGGTGTATCGAGACTAGATGGTCATTCTGGATAACTAAAGTGCACTAAAATTTGGGTGAGCAGGCAAGGCATGTCACCCAGGTTGTGTGACAATTATTTTATATAAATGTATATATATATATATATATTTAATATATATATATATATATATTCCATCCACCATCCCTCCTTTACGGAGAACTGCGTTATTTTTCTTTTTTATTGCTAATAAAAAAACTATATATATATACATATATATTTATGGGTGTATCGAGACTAGATGGTCATTATGAATAACTAAGGTGCACTAAAATTGGGTGAGCAGGCAAGGCATGTCACCCCGGTTGTGTGACAATTATTTTATATATATATTCCATCCACCATCCCTCCTTTACGGAGGACTGCTTTATTTTTAATATCCATTGCGAAAAAAAAACACAAGAAAAAGAAAAAATATCTATATATATAAATATATATATATATATATATATATGGGTGTGTCGAGACTAGATGGTCAGTATGGATAACTAAAGTGCACTAAAATTGGGTGAGCAGGCAAGGCATGTCACCCAGGTTGTGTGACAATTATTTTATATAAATGTATATATATATATATATATATATATATATATATATATATATATATATATATATATATATATATATATATATTCCATCCACCATCCCTCCTTTACGGAGAACTGTGTTATTTTTTCTTTTCTATTGCTAATAAAAAAACCTATATATATGTACATATATATATATATATATGGGTGTATCGAGACTAGTTGGTCATTATGGATAACTAAGTTGCACTAAAATTGGGTGAGCAGGCAAGGCATGTCACCCAGGTTGTGTGACAATTATTTTATATATATGTATATATATATTCCATCCACCATCCCTCCTTTATGGAGAACTGCGCTATTTTTATTGTCTATTGCAAAAAAAAAAAAAAAAAAAAACAATACATATATATACATATATATTTATGGGTGTATCGAGACTAGATGGTCATTATGAATAACTAAGGTGCACTAAAATTGGGTGAGCAGGCAAGGCATGTCACCCCGGTTGTGTGACAATTATTTTATATATATATTCCATCCACCATCCCTCCTTTACGGAGAACTGCGTTATTTTTATTGTCCATTGCGAAAAAAAAAAAAACTATATATATACATATATATTTATGGGTGTATCGAGACTAGTTGGTCATTATGGATAACTAAGTTGCACTAAAATTGGGTGAGCAGGCAAGGCATGTCACCCAGGTTGTGTGACAATTATTTTATATATATGTATGTATATTCCATCCACCATCCCTCCTTTACGGAGAACTGCGTTATTTTTCTTTTCTATTGCTAATAAAAAAACTATATATATGTACATATATATATATATATTTATGGGTGTATCGAGACTAGTTGGTCATTATGGATAACTAAGGTGCACT
>NW_026043209.1:0-49790 GCF_023856365.1 Brienomyrus brachyistius | reverse complement strand
AGTAATGATTTCTTTCTCTCCAAAACACAATGCACAAAACTCTTAAGTTAGGTAAGACATTGAAATTTTATGACAGTAGCATGATGCAGAGGAACAACAGAAGGAAAAATCTAACTAAACCTGAGTCAACTAGGACTAATTACACTAAATTAAGTGGAACACACAAAATACCTAAAACAACTTAATAAACAAGCAAGAAATATTACATTTGATTAACTATACTGATGCCTGAGGGAAGTTCTTGTGCATAATGCAGCAAGTATATACAGCTGCAGAGACACTACACATAGTGCAAATAAATTAAAAAGTATACAGTACACACACTGATTCCTGAAAAATCTAAATACCATGGAATACTAATGAAATACTGATGATGATGATAATAATAGAAATAATAATGAATTAGTTTAGGGTATTATGCAATTGACATGTACAATTAAAAAAGAAATTGCACCAGACATTTCCTGTGGCAAAGAAGGGTTGCTTTGTGCCACATTACTCAAGTCAATTCACTTTATTTTGTATAGTACATTTTCATAGCCTTACATTGTCTCAAAGCACTTTACTTTGTCCCTGCCCAATTGTCCCAGTGAGCAAGATCTAGCCTGAAAAATTAGAAAGCGACATTGGCAAGGATAAACTCAGTCATAGTAAGAAACCTTTGGAGGAACCAGAGTGAAAGGGGGAGCCCATCCTCCACAGGTCAGAAGTCACGTTAACAAAGTCCTGATTTATATGGTTTATATGGTTCAATTAGTTAAGTCCGGATGTAAATACAGAATAACTGGCAGCAGGGCACACAGGAAAGACGTAAACAGGCAGGAGGGCAGGCAGGAGGGTGGCACAGGCAGGACGTAATGGGCAGGAGGGCGGGCAGGCAGGGCAGCACAGGCAGCCAGAACTGTTTTGCCACTGCAGTTTGTTTTACAATTTCATCTGCATTTGTTCCCCCAAGGTATAACAGCAGCTAATTTATGAACATGCTGCTTTTCAGAAAAGAAGTTTAATTTCCAGGAGCATGACCAGTGCATACATTTAGTGTTGATGGTTCTTTGTAAAATGGATGTTCTGTACTTTTATTGATCTGTCCATCCATCCATCCATCCATCCATCCATCCATCCATCCATTCATCCATTTTCTAACTACTTCTGATGAAGTTCCGGGTTATGAGGTATCCTGAAGCCCAGGCAATAGGGGACAAACACACACATGCACACACATAGGGTATACCTATCCTTATGGGGCCCGCTCATTGACTTCTATTGGATAAATGCTAACGCTAACTATGACAATCTTAACCCCCACCCTGCCCTAACCATAACCATAAGTAACCAAGCAAAATAAAAGAGGTTTTGCATTTTTAGTTTTTCCACAGCAGTCACAGATTTTTATAAAATAGAGTTTTCCTGGTTTTCAGTTTCGTGGTCCCCATAAGGGAAAAAAAAAACAGGTATTTATCACGCTATGGGGTAGGATAGGTATACCCGCTCGCACACACACACACAGACATGCACACAAATGGATAGATCACCACAGTTACTATGGATGTCGATCCTGCAATAATGAGACAGAACTATCATACTTAACAGGATCATATCCCTAGTTCTACATATGCATAATTATATTTAAAAAAGATCCCACGCACCTAGCACATGAGATGTTTGAACTTCTGCCCTCTGGTAAACGTTACCGCAGTATGCATTGCAGAACAACCAGATTTAATAAGAGCTTCTAACCCCAAAGCCATCAGAATACTAAATGCTAATGAACATACGTTTATGTGAAACCCTACTCTCTCATACTCTCTGTGCACTTTATTACCACAACTGGTATTAAGTTTACTTTTTATTTATACAGTATAGTGCAATAATATAATCACGATTTGTGTGTGAGTGTGCCCTGTGATGGGCTGCCCCCCATCCTGGATTGTTCCCTGCCTCGTGCCCATTCCACATTCCGGGATAGGTTCCGGACCACCCGCGACCCAGTAGGATAAGCAGTTTGGAAAATGGATGGATGGATATAACTAACATAAGACAGACATTACACCTAACAAACAATAAACACGAAATAAAGGAGTGGATACAAAAAAAATGTAATGCAATGACCAGATTTAACACCTGGATTATGTCCCCCCCTTAGTCTCCTTTGCTCGAGGCTAAACAGATTCAGCTCAGCTAACCTCTCCTCATTAAACATTCCTCTAAGACCAGGAATCATTCTCCCAGCCAAGCAAGCCTGAGTCCGGCTTCCACTCCCCCCGATCCCCAGCAATGTTAACTTGGAAGGGCGTATTCTGTATGCACAACTGAGACAACCCAGGTGGAGCTTATCGGCTGGCAAAATTGCCTTCAGGTATCACCCACCCTAGTGAGAGTCCAAGCTAGGGCCGTTCTCAGAACTCACCCTAAACGAAGTCCTGCTCAAAAGTTGTAATGACCGCCTGAGGTACCTGTCAGCCTTGCCCGTAATGAGTCAGTGGGTGTAGCCGGGCTGACACGCTTTTGGGCATCCAATTGCTGAGAACTCCCCTTCGGTTCTGACAAACTGTACGATCACAAGCAGGTGACAGCAGAGCCACAGACAAGCTCAACCAACAGAGAGCGAATGGTAAGCACCCAGCACCCGAAGGGCTCAACTGATCACATCCAAACGACTTCCTGATGGGATTGTGTACGTAACTGGTTTACTGTTGTTAATAGTGGTTGAACTTCTATGCAAGTCCCCTTGTTGGGGGAGATGGAATGAATGAAAGCATAAGGTGAAATAAAACCTAAAATAAATCAAAAAGGTTAAACGGGAATCAAACCAAATGAATTGTGTTTCTTATTCAATTGTAAACATCAATTAGTTATGCAACAATAACCTAATTGGATGTTAATGTATTGTGATCAAACTGATTTAGTCTGTGAAGTTGATTCCTGCTTTCAGGCAAGAACCTGTGTGTCCAATTATGCGTGTTGTATCACCGCAGTTGACCACCAGAGACCCAACTCAGATGTTGTTAACCTACTATGGCGGACCACTAGAGGTGCAATTTCAATGGAGTGGCACTGCTATGGCTTGCCACTAGAAGCGCAATTTCAAAATTGAGTGGTAGTTCTATGCCTGACCACTAGAAGCGCAATTTCGAAATGGAGTGGGTAGTTCTATGCCTGACCACCGGGGGCGCAATATCGAAATGGAGTTGTAGTTCTATGCCTGACCACTGGAGGCGCGATTTTGAAATGGAGTGGTAGTTCTATGCCTGACCACTGGAGGCGCAATTTCGAACTGGAGTGGTAGT
This sequence comes from Brienomyrus brachyistius, assembly GCF_023856365.1. Classification (NCBI taxonomy): domain Eukaryota; kingdom Metazoa; phylum Chordata; class Actinopteri; order Osteoglossiformes; family Mormyridae; genus Brienomyrus; species Brienomyrus brachyistius. The sequence continues at coordinate 46,503 of NW_026043209.1, read as the reverse complement.
TCTATGCCTGACCACCGGGGGCGCAATATCGAAATGGAGTGGTACTTCTATGCCTGACCACCGGGGGGCGCAATATCGAAATGGAGTGGTAGTTCTATGCCTGACCACCGGGGGTGCAATTTCGAAATGGAGTGGTAGTTCTATGCCTGACCACTAGAGGCACGATTTCGAAATGGAGTAGTAGTTCTATGCCTGACCACTAGAGGCGCGATTTCGAAATGGAGTAGTAGTTCTATGGCTTGTCACTAGAAGCGCAATTTCAAAATTGAGTGGTAGTTCTATGCCTGACCACTAGAAGCGCAATTTCGAAATGGAGTGGTAGTTCTATGCCTGACCACCGGGGGGCGCAATATCGAAATGGAGTGGTAGTTCTATGCCTGACCACTAGAGGCGCGATTTCGAAATGGAGTAGTACTTCTATGGCTTGCCACTAGAAGCGCAATTTCAAAATTGAGTGGTAGTTCTATGCCTGACCACTAGAAGCCCAATTTCGAAATGGAGTGGTAGTTCTATGCCTGACCACCGGGGGCGCAATATCGAAATGGAGTGGTAGTTCTATGCCTGACCACTAGAGGCGCGATTTCGAAATGGAGTGGTAGTTCTATGCCTGACCACTAGAGGCGCAATTTCGAACTGGAGTGGTAGTTCTATGCCCTGACCACCGGGGGCGCAATATCGAAATGGAGTGGTAGTTCTATGCCTGACCACCGGGGGGCGCAATATCAAAATGGAGTGGTAGTTCTATGCCTGGCCACTAGAGGCGCAATATCGAAATTGAGTGGTAGTTCTATGCCGGGCCACTAGAGGCGCAATTTCGAAATGGAGTGGTAGTTCTATGCCTGACCACTAGAGGCACGATTTCGAAATGGAATAGTAGTTCTATGCCTGACCACTAGAGGCGCGATTTCGAAATGGAGTAGTAGTTCTATGGCTTGTCACTAGAAGCGCAATTTCAAAATTGAGTGGTAGTTCTATGCCTGACCACTAGAAGCGCAATTTCGAAATGAAGTGGTAGTTCTATGCCTGACCACCGGGGGGCGCAATATCGAAATGGAGTGGTAGTTCTATGCCTGACCACTAGAGGCGCGATTTCGAAATGGAGTAGTACTTCTATGGCTTGCCACTAGAAGCGCAATTTCAAAATTGAGTGGTAGTTCTATGCCTGACCACTAGAAGCCCAATTTCGAAATGGAGAGGGTAGTTCTATGCCTGACCACCGGGGGCGCAATATCGAAATGGAGTGGTAGTTCTATGCCTGACCACTAGAAGCGCGATTTCGAAATGGAGTGGTAGTTCTATGCCTGACCACTAGAGGCGCAATTTCGAACTGGAGTGGTAGTTCTATGCCTGACCACCGGGGGGCGCAATATCGAAATGGAGTGGTAGTTCTATGCCTGACCACCGGGGGCGCAATATCAAAATGGAGTGGTAGTTCTATGCCTGGCCACTAGAGGCGCAATATCGAAATTGAGTGGTAGTTCTATGCCTGGCCACTAGAGGCGCAATTTCGAAATGGAGTGGTAGTTCTATGCCTGACCACTAGAGGTAACCAAAGATATAGCTAGGCGGTTGCCGACGCTAGATGAGTGACACACACATTTAATGCATGCGCATGCTGCTTGTGGCCTTCTTCTGTGCCTTGCACAGTATAAAACCCCTTAAAACAATTACTGAAGCGAGACGGCGCACGCGTTACGGCGACAGATTTAAATTGTGAGTGCACTATATCTCGTCGCAAATGGTGCTTAACCACGGCGGGTCTCAAGCACAGGAGACTCCCAATTTCTAAATGACACACACTTGGCTCACAGCGCAAAGTTGTGTTAAACTTGCTTTGTCTAAAGCAGGCACACACATACGAGTATGATCCTGATAGGTAACTAAGCTATCGGTCTTATGTCCAAGCGCAACATAATTTAGGTTAGAACCTCATAACAAGTATTCCCGTTCGCTAATAGAGAGATCTCTCCCAGGATATATAGAAACGGAGACACTCGTCCGAATTGAACCTGGAAACAAAGCGCTACATCTGAGAATCTCGTCAGACATAGGGTTAAAGTTTACTGCAGTTTAATACGAAAGAACTACAATGAAATCACCGAAAATAAAACAAAATAATATAACTACTAATAATAGAAATAAAAATAACTATAATAAGCCCATATGATCCCGCTTAAATGCCTTCAGATTGCCATGAGTGCGACTTTTGCAACCAGTTGACAGTAGCGCTTCTTCACTGCACGTTCGGTCATAAAAAGTTTAAATTGTGTGCTCAGAATAAGTTTAAACCTTGTGCCTTGTGATTATTAACCAATTTTTATGCTGAATGGTCGGCTCAAACTCAATTGCGAAACACCGTGAGTCTGTTAATGTGTGACTTAAATGGAACTCATTAATAACCAGTATCACGTAATAACCTGGGTTAGAATAGAAGGCTTGTCCAACGAGCTGCGTCACCAGGTAATGTAAACGATCGGTAGCGAAGCTCCCCTCACGGCCAATGAGAGAGAGTCTCGCGATATTTCAGGCGAATTTGAGGTTTCAGAGCGTAGATCGCACAGGCAGGGATTCTTGTGAGCACTCAATGAACGGAGGCTGAAGTTGTGTAAAAGACATGCATTTATTCCTATAACTAACATAAGACAGACATTACACCTAACAAACAATAAACACGAAATAACGGAGTGGACACAAACAATGTAATCATGAAAATGCAATGACCAGATTTAAAATGAGTAACCTTAAAAGGGAAAATACTGTTCTGCAAAGCAAGCAATTTGTGGAAATACTGTCCTAAAGTAATATAGCAGGTGAATAGGAGTTTAGGTTGTTATAAATGAAAGGAAGTTTGTTTACTTGGTTGCAGAGTGGGGGGGGGGGGGTCTTGGCAGTTGGTTGCGGAGGCTGATGAGCTGATGGGTGATGGCACTCAGGGAGGCGCGGTGTTTGCAGCGGTTGTTGGAGTGGAGCCCCTCTGATTCCCTCTCCTGGTGAAGCTTGGGCTTGGTTGCAGTTCTCTGTCCAGCTGGGTCTTCACTGATAGGCTTCAGGAGGGCTTCTTGTGGGCTTCTCTTCTCTTGGGCTGATGTTCTCTGCCTCTCTTCGTGCTGATGGTCTTTTGTTTTCTCCTCCCTTCTGTTTCTCCTCTCCTGGCTTTGTTCTGAGGTGCCAGGTTTTATAGTGTAAAGTTCGTGAATAGGAGTGACCAGGAATTCGACTCCTGGACCAATGGCTGACCATCCATTTGGCGGGCTTTCGGAAGGGGGTCTGTATCAGTCCTTTTGAGATTTATGACCAGAGTGATTTCCCTTGTATTGATGATTTTCGTTAGGCTGGTGTAACTTTTGATATATTCACTTTCGTGGTAACCACTGACCAGATTTGGAAACTGGAGTGATTTTCCATCGGTTTGATACCAAACATGCCATAGCAGCCTAGCGGTTCACACCTCATACCATCTGTAATGATTAATTAATGATTACTTATATTATGTCGTTATGTTATATTACTCACACCTTATTTTATGCCTCACAATCTATATAATTGTAAATATACTGTGTAGCTGCTGGCGCGTTCCAAACTAAATCTCATTGTACTTACAATGTCAATAAAAACATCCATCCATCCATCTAGGCAGGCCAGTGTCGCCTCCATCCTTCCTGAAGTCAGTGATTCCTTTGTCTTTGTGCTGTTTAGTGCCAAATTGTTTGCTGAACTCCAACCTATCAGTTTCTGGACCTCATCTCTGTAAGCTGACTCATAAGAACCAAAGAGATTTACAAATGAGAGGAGGCCATTCGGCCCATCAAGCTCCTTTGAGGAGAACTTAGCTAATAGCTCAAAAATCTTATCTAGCTCTGATTTAAAAGAACCCAGGGTTTTAGCTTGTGTTACAATAACAGGAAGACTATTCCATACTCTAACTACACGCTGTGTACAGAAATGCTTCATCAAATTCGTTTTAAAATGTTCTCCAGCTAATTTCCACTTATGGCCACGAGTTCTGGTATTTAAACTAACATTGAAATAGCCATTTGGCTGAACAGCATCCAGACCTGTTAGAATCTTAAACACCTGGATTATGTCCCCCCTTAGTCTCCTTTGCTCGAGGCTAAACAGATTCAGCTCAGCTAACCTCTCCTCATTAGACATTCCTCTAAGACCAGGAATCATTCTCGTTGCCCTACGTTGCACCTTTTCCAAGGCAGCAATGTCCTTCTTAAGGTATGGTAACCAAACCCGCACACAATATTCTAGGTGGGGTCTTACCAAGGAATTATATTATCGTAGCATCACTTGCCTTGTCTTAAACTCCACACACCTAGAGATGCAATGTGCCTTCTCGCGTGGTGTTCCTGCAGAGGGAGTCTGTGAGTGCTGGAGATTGGGGGAGGGGGCAGTGTGGCTATGTCTGCTCTGTGTTCCTCCAGACGAGCAAAGAAGCTGTTTAGCTCCTTTGCTAAAAGGGCGTTGCTGTTAACAGTGACGGTGTTGTTGCCTTTGAAGTTTGTAATGTGTTGTATTCCCTGCCACACCCACTGTGGGTTGTTGTATGTGAAGTAGACCTCTATTTTCTGTTTCTCTGCCTGCCTGGCAACCTTGATGCCCCTATTCAGGTTAGCTCTGGCTGCACTCTGTGTTCTTGACTGCGCTGTCTTGTCCTGTAGTATTGTATTGTTGCTCTTGTGTTTATCTTGCACTTTCTCCCTCTGTTTGTGCTCCTTTCACTCTGTATAGTTCTATCTTGCCCGCACTTGTGTCATCTTGTGTTGTTTCTGTTTTTCTTCTTTGTGTTGCACCGTGGTCCAGGAGGAACAATGTTTCCTTTCACTGTGTACTGTGTATATTGCTGAAATAACAATAAACCCACTTGACCACCTGCCTCAATTCATCCTGAAGAGTTTTCCAATGTTGTTCAAAGGTCTGTTTGTTTCGAGTGAAGGACACGCCCCTGGACGTGCTGGATAAGGGGACCACAGATCAGTGTCCTCAGTCCTGCTTCTCCCTTCAAAGCTGAGAGGAAGATGACCCGCCTGCTGCTTCTGGTTTTGGCTTATGGAGCTCTGCTTATCTCCACAGAGGCCCAGCAAGATTACCACAGTCTCCCTGCACTCACAAGACGGCCATTAAACTCGCAGTCGAAAATGCTCATCAAGGAACCCGTCAGCACATGAATTTCTATAACATCCAGGGCCGTCCGAAGGTAACTGCTGAGAAAGTGTTTACAAAAGTGTGAAACTTTCATCATCTGCAAGCTGAACTAATGAGTATCACATTGATTTTGATGTTTTAATTTCAATGCATATGATGCTTAATGTCTCTTCACAATGAAAGTGATGGTTGTATATCTCAGCCCTGGTCAATTTTACCTTCTCACAGTTTCTCTCTGAATCTGCTGCAGTCAAGTCTGTGACAGTTTGCCATTTTTTGGGTGATTATTGTTTGTTATATTGCCTTTAAAACAGTTGTAGGCAATTTTGTATATAACGTGTTTATGTGATTTAGATCAGCAGTGAATACATTGACATTGAGATTCTCTTGAGAGCAACAAAATGTCCAAAGTCAACTGCAACAGACCATCGGGCTGACTGTATTTTCATGGACAAGAGGGTAAGTAAAGAGTCACTGTGACTGTGAGCATTGGACATATCAGTTAGCAAATTAATTTAGGTTCATGTTAACTTTTTTGATGCCCTGCGGGGGAAAGTTAGCCAACAATAAAGTAACAAATACATAGGTGGCCTCAAAGAGCCAGTTCCTTCACCTTATTCTCAAATTTTAGTAGGTTTACAGGCTTAAAGGCTGGATTACCAGGCAGAAGCAAATGCTAATCATCTGAGGGGTGACCTGTAGATTATGCTTCGAGCTATGAACCCTAGCTGGCCTTATTTAAAGACCTGTGGGCTGTACTACAAAGCGGGTTTTACATACCCAGAGTTAACTCAATCGAGCCAGGTTAACTAAAACTCATTGTTGAAATCAGCCTTAAATGGCAGTGTGGTGTTTTGTGGTGAAAGGGCAGGACTTAACTCTTGTTTTAATTAGAAAGCCAGTAATTAAACCTGGTCAGAGCAGGGTAGATGTGCAGTGTGAATTACCCTTTAAATTTACCTCTTTAAATAGTGAACTACAGGACCACTTAGCTTGATCGGAGGACAGTATTTTAATACAGAGCAGTGTTCAGTTAAACGGGATTTGTTGTTCATACTTTTAGATGAACTTGCTTTGTATAATATAGCCTTATGGTGACCCTGCTTTGGAAGCTCTTTCCTCTAAAATTGTTCTGTGTCATTAAACCCTGCACTCCAGCAGCTCTGCCTTAAATCATTAGATATATCTTTACTACACCTTCTCTCACTGTATTTATTGCCCACCACTCTTTAAATACTGTTTTTGTGTGTCTGTGTGTTTTTGCAGCCATTCATTAACTGTAGAGTTTGCAGCAGACGGTCTGGTAATGATCTTACACATCCATCAAATGACTGTGTACCAAACAAGAAAGTGGATGAAGTAAGTGTAGAGAGTCTTAGCATTATGGAAATGTAACAGGTGTGTGAATTGTGTCTAAACATGTGGTTAAACTTTGATTGTGTTTGTACATGCAAAAATTTGATCAGAGTACTGTTTATTAATGACAATGTTACTTTTAATCTGAACAACAGTGGCAGCACCAAGGAAAAGCTTGGGGGGGGGGGCTCTAGCTCCTCCTCCAATGACCATAGTACCCCCACAGCACCCCCAAAATATTGGTTTCATTTTTTCTTTAACTATCTGTAAAATCTGTATATTGTGTAAGACATTTTTGCGGTTTTTACAGCATACTTGTAGTGTATTTTTTCTTCAAAGTACACATAGAGGCTCTGTGAGCTAGACGTTAGAATTTCATATTTTATCCTATTTTATCCATGCTGTAGCTTATCGTGCTGTGTGCTTCTATACACCATCTACATAAGCTGAAAAGCTAAAGCACCCGGTCTAAATAATCTCACTCCCCTATAGCACCTGTAGCATTAAGTCACTGGCGCTGCCACTGCTGAATAAACGACTCCAATCTGACTAAACCGCTTAACTTTTCCTCCCCATGTTACATTTCAGGACAAACGACGTAATATGTGTCCTTCTGATAAACCTCTTCTCAGACCTAAAACTGCCTTGGCTTCCAAGGACACTAAAGAAGCTGAAGGAGACCGTCTGACTGTTTCTGATGGCTGATGGTCCTGCAATGTGGACCAGAGGAGGAAACTGGGAGGGAAAATGCTTTGCTTTATATCATGCCCACCCAAAGCCCCCAGTGAGTAAGCCATAGGCGCCGATAGGATGGAAAAACTCCCAAGAAGGAAGAAACCTTGGGAGGGACCAAACTCAAAGGGGGAGCCCATCCTCCTGGGGCCGGCAAAGTGTAGGTGCAGGATCACAAAAAAACTTGACGAGAGAAACGAGAGAATTCGACTGTCCCTCACAAAAACTGTAAAGTTTTAGTGGCTAAATTGCTTTTTCTATGCCTTTTCAAACAGGAGGAGATTTGTTTGGCTATACGTAGAAATTTTCTATACAATTTAGACAGCACAGAATCATTAACCTACTTTAATGCATTTATTAATACAACCACATATTTCACACATTTTGACATCAGTCATGCAGTGAAGATACAGTCTCTTTATTTCTTGACGCCAACCCTCCCCATTAATCCGGGCTTGGGACCGACACCTAGTTGAGCTGGCTTTCTCCCTTAAGTGGCTGGGTTAGGCTAAACTATGCACATATTTATGAAGACTACTATAAATTTATAAAGACCTCCCTAAATATGTAGTCTAACAAAACGCAGTTTAAAGAAGGTAGCCTACCTGGTAAACAAAGAAATTAAAAGGCCCACAGCATATAATCGGGCTATATCCAAGCAGTTTTTAAGAACGTAACCTACATGGCGAAATTGAATTACTTTCTGGACCAACAAACGCAACCAGACATGAACATTATGCACCTTCCTAGTCTTGATGTATGTCGTCATACAGATGAGGACGTTAAGGCAGCCTTTAGGTCCGACCCATCATGCACTGCAGTTTTTTGCAAATTCCTCAGATGGAAAACCATTAAATACCTCTTCTATTACCTTATATTACCTTATATTCATGTAATAAATATACAAATATCAATTAGTTGGAAATCAGCCAGACAGACGTAATTACTACAAATGGTTTCCACTGTATTTGTGACTCTGAGTGCCGCAGGCTTGGATGCAGTGCCGCACCATTTTGGGCATGCACTGGCATGCACTGGCCAATCATGTAGCACTTCTCTCATAAATATTAATGAGACATCACCTACCACCCTGCAAAAAAGAAATTTGCCGCTCGTCCCCCTGCACATGAACCAACATGGCTGTCTCAACCAGCGGAGCTCCGGAGCCTCTGGAGAAACACGCGGCAAAAAAGGCTCGCATACGGTCTTCCAGAGTTTGGGAATACTTCAGTCATGACACCTTTTCTGCGCCTCTACTGTAGCTGGCGTTAATGACGCTGTTTCAGCCATTTTATATTTTCTGTTTACTTATTCTGTCATGTAAGACTGAGACAAATTATCGTTTACGACTATTCTTACACACTGTAGCCTGACTTGCTGACTTAAGTAAGCTTAACTATAAGCTACCTTTGCTAGTGTTTGTGAATAACATGTTTCTCTAGTTATGAAATTATTCCATGTTTTAGCATCTGTTTCAACATTAAAGTCAAATTGGTATATTGAAATATGTAAAAACTATTGAACTATTAGCTTAAGTCTAACATAGAAAATCCTACTGAATCTCTTAAGATTTTCCTTTTTTGTTAATGCACTAATGTTTAAGAAGTGTCTTAAATTGAATTTCAGATTTGTGTGTGGGTGGGAGTGGGTGAATTGTATTAAATTCATACATTCATTCTTTTGGCTCAGACATTACTGACCTAAAACAAATTGAGGCATTGGGTAAGTGCTTAAATTAGCTACTAAATGGCAAAAAATATTCTAAATATCACATTTTCCATTCTTCGGTATAATTTTAATGAATCACCTATGCTGCCAAACATTAACGCATAGATTGTCACAACACTCTATGTTTTAGTTCTTCTTTATGTGTATAGGACGGTGTGATGGTTCTGGTGGTGGGTGTGGCCGACGCTGCTCGCGATGTTTGGCTATGCTGCAGTCCCAGGGACCAAGTTGGAACACATTTCCACCTTCAAGCTTAGGTGGAAAAACGGCACCGAGACCCAGCAGCAGGACAACTTCTTGTCCAGACAACCAGCCCTGCTTCATCATTGAAGTAAGCCCTGTGAACAGGAGCGAGATGTACTTCTGCAGTGGATGTTATAGCGGAAAGAACATCCCCATCCTCACGTCTGCCGGAGTGCCCCCTCAAGTGGGTGTGTGACTTAACTCGATGGATGAATTGGACAGAATGTACTGTTACTAGAGGTCGACCGATATGGGTTTTTCAAGTCAAGGGTCAGGCGATGGCCGATATATGCTGCTGATTTTTTTTGGCCGATAATTGGACGTTTTCCCCTCTATTTGCATGGTAAAATATCACACTAATAATAACAAACGATACACAAAATTTCTCAATTTAGCATTTATTGAATACTCAACTTGGAAACAATAACACATTTATAAACAATAAAAATAGCAGCATCAGAATCTCTGTTAGTGCACAATATAGCAGCAAACTCCTCATGTTTGACGGAAGGAAATTTGTAAACAATACAAAAAGGAATAAGCATGTTATCTTTAGTTGTAATCCCACTTCCAGTCCCTGAGTCTTACTCACCACACTCATACTTCACAGCAAACAGACAGCAGTTAATTAACCAGAAGAGAAAAATGCAAAAACACAACAGAACTTGTAAATAATAACAAACTAATAGACAATAAAAATAGCAGCATCAGAATCTCTATTAGTGCCAAATATAGCAGCAAACTCCTCATGTCTGACGGAAGGAAAATTTGTAAATACACAAAGGAATGAGCACATCTTCAGTTTTAATCCCATTTCCAGTCCCTGAGTCTTCCTCATCCCACAAGCAGGCAAGGCATGTCACCCCGGTTGTGTGACACTTATTTTATATAATAAAATAAGTGCCCCCTGCGGCCCCAGAGCCCGAGCAGCCGTCTCCGCTGCCTGCAGCTACCGCGCCCACGTCCGAGGCGCTTTCCCTGCCTGCAGCTCCCGGGCAGGCGCTCCCTCTGCAGCCTGCAGCTCCAGTCCCTGGCCCCACTCCAGTCCCTTCTCCCCCTGTGACTCTGGTACCCTCACCCCGACGAGCCCGACCCCGGCCGCAGGTCCTTATGTCTGTGTCCCATAAGGGGAGAGGACACAGACGCACGGCTGGGGTCCCACCCGCCCAGCCCCCTGGCTCGCCCTCCCTCGCCGGCGCTAGGGCTTGGTCGGCACCTGCGGGTCCTGGCCCTCCGGGTCGGCTGTCGTCTGCGGGTCCCCCTCCGCGGCCTCGTCGCCCTGCCTCGGTCCCTCCTCCGGCGTCTTATCGGTTGCCTGCGGGCCCCCCGACGGCGGCTCCTCATTCGCCTGCTGGTCCTCCCGCTCTGGCGTGTCGGAGGACGTCGCCGTCTGCTGCGGCTCCCCCTCTCTCCTTGCCCTCGCCAGGGTCCCTTCCAGCTCCTTCGTCCCCTTCCCTGGTCTCCCCTCCGACTCCCTCCTTCGTCCCTGCGTCTGTCCCTCACCCCGTCTCCTCGGCCCCTCCGGCTCCGGCCTCCCGGCCGCCTGCAGCCCTTCCGGCTGCCTCCCGTCGCCCGCTGGGTCTCCCTCGGGCTCCTCTTGGTTCCCCCTCCTTCTCTCCCTGGCCTCCCGTCTTTGTCCCTCCTGCCTCTGCTCCCCCTCGCTTTGTTCCTCCTGTCTCTGTCCCTCCTCTCTTTGTCCCTCGTCCCTCTGGCTTCTGCTCCTCTTTCCCCGATGTTCCCTTCGTTCACTCCCGGTCCTTTTGTCCTGCCTGTTCCCTCCGTGTCCCCCTTTCTGATCTGTTTCTCTGCCTTTCCTGTCTTATGTCAAGTCTTGTCCTGGCTCCTTCCCCTGTGCCAGTTCTGTCTGTCCGTTCTGTTCCCTGTCCCTCATTAATGAGGTTTTATATAGATATACATATATGCCCGGCTTGTCCGCTCCTCGTGTGTGCCACGCCCCCTGATTACCCACGTGTGCTTCCCTGATCGTCTCCTGCTTTGCCCGATTACTTTGATTAGTCATGACCTATTTTAAGTCCTGGTCTTACCTGTTTGCCCTGTCCGTCATTGTAGTTTGTCAATGCCTGCGTTCCGTCCTGCTCTACCCGCTCCGTTTCCCCGATTAAAGACCCGTTTTCACAAACACAAAAAAAACTATATGTATACATATACATACACTGAACAAAAATATAAACGCAACACTTTTGTTTTTGCTCCCATTTTTCATGAGATGGACTTAAAGATCTACAATTCATTCCAGATACACAATATTACCATTTCTCTCAAACATTTCTCACAAATCAGTCTAAATGTGTGATAGTGAGCACTTCTGCTTTGCTGAGATAATCCATCCCACCTCACAGGTGTGCCACATCAAGATGCTGATCTGACATCATGGGTAGTGCACAGGTGTACCTTATACTGCCCACAATAAAAGGCCACCCTGGAATGTGCAGTTTTGTCTCACAGCAAAATGCCACAGATGCCACAAGCATTGAGGGAGCGTGCAATTGGCATGCTGACAGCAGGAATGTCAACCAGATCTGTTGCTCGTGCATTGAATGTTCATTTCTCAACCATAAGCCGTCTCCAAAGGCGTTTCAGAGAATATGGCAGTACATCCAACCGGCCTCACAACCGCAGACCACGTGTAACCACACCAGCCCAGGACCTCCACATCCAGCAGGTTCACCTCCAAGATCGTCTGAGACCAGCCACTCAGACAGATGATGCACGGCCCCATGTTGCAAGGATCTGTACACAGTTCTTGGAAGCTGAAAATGTCCCAGTTCTTGCATGGCCAGCATACTCACCGGACATGTCACCCGTTGAGCATGTTTGGGATGTGCTTGACCGGCGTATACGACAGCGTGTACCAGTTCCCACTAATATCCAACAACTTCGCACAGCCATTGAAGAGGAGTGGACCAACATTCCACAGGCCACAATTGACAATCTGATAAACTCTATGCGAAGAAGATGTGTTGCATTGTATGAGGCAAATGGTGGTCACACCAGATACTGACCGGTTCTGAGTCCCCAGACCCCCAATAAAGCAAAAAACTGCACATTCCAGGGTGGCCTTTTATTGTGGGCAGTATAAGGTACACCTGTGCACTACCCATGATGTCAGATCAGCATCTTGATGTGGCACACCTGTGAGGTGGGATGGATTATCTCAGCAAAGCAGAAGTGCTCACTATCACACATTTAGACTGATTTGTGAGAAATGTTTGAGAGAAATGGTAATATTGTGTATCTGGAATGAATTGTAGGTCTTTAAGTCCATCTCATGAAAAATGGGAGCAGAAACAAGAGTGTTGCGTTTATATTTTTGTTCAGTATATATATTTATGGGTGTATCGAGACTAGATGGTCAGTATGGATAACTAAGGTGCACTAAAACTGGGTGAGCAGGCAAGGCATGTCACCCAGGTTGTGTGACAATTATTTTATATAAATGTATATATGTATATATATATTCCATCCACCATCCCTCCTTTACGGAGAACTGCGTTATTTTTATTGTCCATTACGAAAAAAATAAAAAAACTATATATATATATATATATATATACATATATATTTATGGGTGTATCGAGACTAGTTGGTCATTATGGATAACTAAGTTGCACTAAAATTGGGTGAGCAGGCAAAGCATGTCACCCAGGTTGTGTGACAATTATTTTATATATATGTATGTATATATTCCATCCACCATCCCTCCTTTACGGAGAACTGCGTTATTTTTCTTTTCTATTGCTAATAAAAAAACTATATATATGTACATATATATATATATATATATGGGTGTATCGAGACTAGATGGTCATTATGAATAACTAAGGTGCACTAAAACTGGGTGAGCAGGCAAGGCATGTCACCCAGGTTGTGTGACAATTATTTTATATATATGTATATATATATTCCATCCACCATCCCTCCTTTATGGAGAACTGCGTTATTTTTATTGTCTATTGCAAAAAAAAAAACAAAAAAAACTATATATATATATACATATATATATATGGGTGTATCGAGACTAGAAGGTCATTATGCATAACTAAAGTGCACTAAAATTGGGTGAGCAGGATAGGCATGTCACCCCAGTTGTGTGACAATTATTTTATATATATGTATATATATATATATATATTCCCTCCACCACCCCTCCTCTACGGAGGACTGCTTTATTTTTATTTCCATTGCAAAAATAAAAAATTTTAAAACACAAAAAAAAAAAAAAAACGAAAATAATAATAATAAAAATAATTTTGAATGTGTATTCAAATAAGTTTGAATGTGTGTGAACTATATATAAATATATATATACACATGCATATACAGAAATATATACACACACACACATATATATATATACACACACACACACAGACACACACTCACATAAACACATACACACACTGTGTACAGTCTTATGCAAAGGTTTGGCACCCCTTGACAAATAACATCTTTTCAATTACAAAAGCAACAATATCAGTTAATACAGTCTCTTTAGGAACTGGGGGAAAAATACACAATATTTTCAGCAAACATTGATGAATAGTTACTTTTTATGCCATAAATTGAACAAAATTACAAAATAAAAACATTATTATGGCACTCTGCAAAAGTTTGGGCACCCTACGTAATCAGTACTTAGTAACACCTCCTCTGCCAGATATCACAGCTTACAAGCGCTTCTTATAGCCAGCTGAAAGGCTTTCAGTTCTTGTACTTGGGATTTTCTCACATTCTTCCTTGCAAAAGGCTTCTAGTTCTGTAATATTCTAATATATCAAGGGCTGTATTGTCAAATAGGAGATCGGCAGCATTCTCCCACCTGAGAAAACTGTACTACAATGCCCTTGATAGTGTGTAGAAACACACTCGTCAGCTCTAGTCCTCCTGTAACAACGCAAAAGGACTGGCAACCCTCAGGTATTTATGCGTGCGATTGTATGATAAATTCACCCTGACAGTCTCACACTTCTCTTGGTACCAACAGGTCTCATGGAATATATAAAAGGCAACTGCAACAATTATACTCGGCACTAAACATCGAGGCACGGAAATGCAGCAGAGCTTGTGTATTTCTCAGGATGCATTCTAGTAAAATGCCCGGAAAATGAGCTAAAGACATATTTCAAGGGGCACTATATAAAACCGATGGAAATTTTACTGATTAAATAAAAGGAAAAGCATCGTTTGAAAAATCACAAATGTTTCTAAGATTCAATGCATCGCTTTTTGACCACATCATAGCGATGAACACATCATTGTTCCTGACAATGTCCTAATACAGAAATAAAACTTTATGTTGGTAAACTCAAAAAGCCTTCAGCTGTCACACTGGCTAACGATCTCAAACGATTATAAAGCAGCATTTTGAAAAGCGCTGTTTTAAAATAACAGATACAACACTTACCTTGTCTTCTGGCCAAATGCTTTTCACGGCTTGGCACTCCAACGGTGCTGAAACGAAATTTGTATTTCCTCCTACCTCGTTGGCCCTTCAGTTCTTCTTTTCTCCCTTTGGATGTTTTTTTCCTTCTTCTTTGGATATTGTTTTTTATTTTTGTTTGTTTTTTTTTACTTTGCATGTTTTTCCTTCTTCGGATATTATTTTTTTGGCTTATTTTTTTAGACGATGTTTTTTTCGTCTTCTTTAAAAATTGATTTTTTTCGTCTTCTTTAAATATTGTTTTTTTTTTCATCCTTTTGATGTTGTTTTACGGAACAAGAGCCGTACAGTGCTACTCTATCAGGAGGTAGCGCCAACTGAACGCCTTGAAGCAGTACCCAGCTCTTTTATAGGGAGCGTCAACCCGAAGTCAAGTTCTAGAACGTTGCACTCACTTTTCATTGGTTTCCCAGCTATGCTGTCAGAATAATGTTTGCTGATTGGTCGAAAATTTTAAAACGTACCCGAGTACTGTAAAAAAAACTCAAGATCTTGCTACCCTACGGAGCACCCATAAGGTGATTTTTTTTATACGTTATATGCAGCTATTTGTAGCAGGCCGTAATTAGACTAATCCACCCTTTGTCAATAAAGCCAACAAGAGAACAGGTTGCCCAAAGTTTGCTCAGGTACACGCCACAGCACAACCTTAAAAACACATCCAGCACAAATCACACTAGTGAATGACACAGCAAATCACAGCAATAAAAAAGACCCCTATGGGCAATCCAGCACCCAGACTACAGGTGCCAAAAGGCCCAGCCTGCCTAATAATGAACCCAAAATATACATACAACAAAGAAAAAGACACAAACAAAAAAGAAAATAAAACTAGCCAGCTGCTCCCACTAAACCCCGCTCCCGAGGCCACTAAGCCGGCTGGCTTGATAATACACGATACAACCTCAGATAAAACATATTAAAGCAACACCAGGGAGGTTTACAACCTGATCCTTAAAATTATCGACCCGTAATTCCACCTTGAAAACCCCTAAAGAACAGTAGTTTACCCCATGACTCACTGCCCCATTCAAACAAAAAAAAAACAGGTTTTTGGGGTAACCTTTAGGTCAGCTCTTCAAAACCAGGTATGAGGACTCTTCAGCTAATCAGTCCTCTAATTAGAAATCTAATTAGGGAGTTGCAGCGAAAACCTGCATACACACCGGCCCTTTGCGGATAAGATTGTTCACCCCTGAAACAAGCAAACAGAAAGGCTGCTACACTGCAAATTCAATATGCCCGCCGATGCTCCCCCAAATCTATCAGGACCCTGCCTGTCTTTCCCGTGCCTGCTCCTTTGCCAATATGCCCTACCATCGGAACATGCACAGCCATCTCGCCCCGGCTATGCCTCCAGTCCGAACTGCAGTTCCTATACCTGCCTATAATTGCCTGGCTACAATCCATCCCCCAAAATGAAATTGATGACCCAACGATCACAGCTAAGAATTCTATCCCCAAACCACTGGTCTTCCTCCCCAACCGAACGATCATTCACTGACCGTGGTAACTTATAAGGGTTGGTATGATGACCAGTGGTGGACCTCACCGAACGTTTAACTGGTCTCTACACCTCGGGGGGGACATAACCTCCTCCATTATACGAGGCCTACTTGTGGATGCTCTATTGCGACCCCTCCCACCAGCCCTGTCCCCGTAAAACCACAGAGTCCTCATCCGATTCCATTTCTGTTGCCCCTGTGGGCAACCCAGACTCAGGAGACATTACCAGAACATCTTCCCCTGACATAACAACCCCCTGTGGTACTGGACGCAACTCTGTTCGGTGAACTTGACGGACAACCCCGTCCCCCTCCATTGGAGTTGCAGAGTAAACTGCACCCTGATCTTGGGGACACCGAACTACCATATACAAACAGGCATCCCAATGATCCTGTATTTTACCTCGAACATGGTTCCGCAAACACACCAGCTGACCTTCATCAAACCCCTAATCATTAACCAACTCATTGTGTTTCCGATTTCGTGGTGTGGCTTGTTCCTCCAACTAAGCCTTCACATACTCTTGAAGCACCTGCAAACTTTCCTGATGGTTTTGTACCCATTCCTCCAAAGGTCCACCATACTGACTGATCCCGGCAGGAGCCTGAAGATAGTGTATCGGTAATCGAGGCTCACAGCCAGACCTTAAATAAAAAGGCATCATCCAGTCATTTGGTGGGGTGTAGTATTGTAAGCTTCTCTGCTGGAGGAAGTGTGTGAAGCAAATTGTGCAAAAAAAATATTAAAGCAACACCAGGGAGGTTTACATCTAGATCCTTAAAATGATCGACCTGCAATTCCACCTTGAAAATCCAATTACCATATAAAGGATACAAGATGTAAAGATGACAAATGACATGGCACACATTTGTTGTTTAGACTGTTGTGTCAGGTTAATTGAAAGCTGAAGGATCTTAGTGTTTACTAGTCTAAGTAACAGAATGTCTAAACACTGTGCTTGCCTTTATGGGTTTTTAAGCAGAACATATAGGTATAGAAACATATTAACATTACGTTTCACGATTCACTGACTGGAGAATAGGAGAATATACACATCAATATTACTACTTAAGTTAACTAACCCTAATCCCAACCCCTATTGGCACGGAGCCCGCCAGGGTTCAGGTGAGATATAAATCTGTAATCTGTATCAATGGTTTTGCTATCCATACCCACCCTATTAATGTTAGCTTCCCAGGGTTTCTTGTTAGACAAGCTCTGTGTCTCTCTATACCCCCATTTACTGCACGACTGATTGTCCATTTATAAAGAATCAAATAGGGTGAAGATGGTTTTAGTTTACAATTACTCTGGAAGGTGACCAGATTAAAAAAAAACTAAATACCATGCCTACGTGTATGTAATCTCCATCACAGTCCCCATTTTCCCCATAATCCTCGTTTTGATAGTGCCAATTTGTGTAATGTGAGTTTTTTTTTTTTTTTAAAAACTGTTATAGAAGAACATACTGGATGCCACATGTGTACAATTACCCCTTTCTAATTAGTGGGGTCCGTTGTGTCAGCTACAGCCTTTACTAACATACACATAAGTATACAGTCTTACAGCACTTTTGTTTTCCTTTTGTATTTAATGGTTTTCCATTTAGGGGGCAGCATGGTGGTGCAGTGGTTAGCACTGTTGCCTCACACCTCTAGGGCCCGGGTTCGAGTCTCCACCTGGGTCACATGTGTGTGGAGTTTGCATGTTCTACCCATGTCATCGTGGGGTTTCCTCCGGGTACTCTGGTTTCCCCCACAGTCCAAAAACATGCTGAGGCTAATTGGAGTTGCTAAATTGCCCATAGGAGTGTATGCGTGAGTGAATAGTGTGTGAGTGTGCCCTGCGATGGGCTGGCCCGCCATCCTGAGTTGTTCCCTGTCTCGTGCCCATTGCTTCCGGGATAGGCTCCAGACCCCCCGCGATCCAGTAGGATAAGCGGTTTGGAAAATGGATGGATGGATGGACAGTTTTCCATTTGAGGAATTAGCAAAAAACTGCAGTGCATGATGGGTAGGATCTAAAGGCTGCCTAACGCCCTTAATTTGTTTGCAATTTCGCCAGGTAGGCTACCTTCTTTAAACTGCGTTTTGCTAGACTACACATTTCGAGATGTTTTATTGTAGTCTTGGTAAATATATATATATAGTTTAGCCTAACCCAGCCACTTAAGGGAGCAAGCCAGCTCAGGTAGGTGCCAGTCCCAAGCCCGGATTAATGGAGAGGGTTGGCGTCAAGAAATAAAGAGAAATAAAGACAACTAATACTCCTAGTTTGCGAGATCTGACTGCAATGGCAGCACTGCTACAAGGGTGTGGATAAATCTATACAAATATCACCTGCATGCACATTACTTCTTTTACAATAACCAACTCCTGATCCATACTGTTAGTCGTGAAAAAAAAAACTATCGTGTACATAGAGGCCCTGTGTAAAAAGATAACTGCCAAGGAAAAGATCAAAAACATTTATTTCAAGGATACAAAGTTTTTATGGTCATGTACAGTGTACAGTGCAATTCTTATTTGATTAACTTGAATGTCTCCACAGACTAGACGATTAAACAAATAAAGCAGCGCAACATTACAATAACTAATAACAAATAAACAAAGCTCACGAGTACTATTACAGTATTTATATCATTTATTTAAACTTAATTTTACCAGGTAAATTAACTACAAAGCAGTTACCACTGCTTTACCTGCTTCTCGGGAGAAATAGCAGATATACGTCATGTATGTGACTAAATTCTTAAGCCAATAAGGGCAAAGTTGTGTCGTAATGGAGGCGGATCCAGTTTGTGCAGCCGGTTAAAGACACTACGGGCATGTAAATGGAGAACGAAATTATAGTTATAATTCGGCGTGTTCGCGAAAACGACTTCATTTATTTTCTTATTGATTTATCGACAGACCATCATACTTTTTAGACGTTATAATAACAACACTCTATTGATCCCCAAAGAGAGAAATTCTCTCCTTGCCTGCCCCCTCTTACTGTCCATGATACACAAGCACATATGTAGAAAAACGTCAGCTTGGAAGCCAAGGCTGGACTTAACCTACTCTATTCTGGTATTCTGTTCTCCCAAGTAAGGCATCCCAAGTTCGAATCCAACTTCCGACAAAAGTTCTTCAATCGCTACAGCACAATTTGAGCCACTGATCGGCTTTAATTGCTTTGTTTTATTTTTGCGTTTCAGGCAAAACTACATAACACTTAAAGACACTACGGGCATGTAAATGGAGAACGAAATTATAGTTATAGCGAATCTCCTACACACAATACCAAGGTTACCGAACTTTGGTAAGCTGGCCGGAGTGAGACGTTCAATTCCCGTAAGATTTCTTTGCGCCAGCCTGAGAGTCTGAAAACACGTCACACCAGATGCATGAGAGATGGAAACCTGGGATATTCAGTCGAATCAGATCAAATATGATGCTAAGTTAGTACTAAGTTAAAATATGTTCCGCACTTGTAACATGCACCCATGATTTGGAACAGCAGCATACCTGTCAAGGTTTGGATTTGAAAATAAAGGAAATTTTCCGGCACCCGCCGTGAGCCATCCGCAACCAGGCTCCAGTATCCCTTACATTTTAAGACAGGAAATATAAAATAATATAAATATATAAAATATATAAAATATATTTTTGGCCACAACCGGGATTCGAACCCCGGTCTCCCGTGTGAAAGGCGGCGATCTTACCACTACACTATCCAGCAACTATATAATATAAGGGAGATTTACGGGAAAATACTAATACGGGAGGACGGCGGGAAAGAGAAGTAAAATACGGTAGTTTCCCGGCCAAAACGGGAGACTTGACAGCTATGGCTGTCTCTGGCCACGCCCCCTACAGTCGGTCCGGCCCCTGTTCGCGTGTTCGCGAAAACGACTTCATTTATTTTCTTATTGATTTATCGACAGACTTTTTAGACGTTATAATAACAACACTCTATTGATCCCCCTCTTACTGTCCATGATACACAATGACGAGACACATGTTCACTAATGACGAGAACTATTCTATTTTTCATGCCGGGGGTCCTTCAAATCTTACATTTACAAATCTTGTTCTTGTTCTCTGCTTTCTCCTTTCTCGTTCCCGTAGATATATATTATTATACGGAGATTTACGGAGTCTTCAAAGACGGTCCGGCTCCAGCTCAAGGATCACTGTTGCTGTGGTGTAGATCAGCTGATCTGTAGTAGTCTTCTACGTACATCTTCTAGTAGACCTTCTGAGGGTACTTCACGCATTCTTGGTCGGAGGGTCCAGGTTTCCAGCTTAGCTTATTTCTTATTTCTCAGGTCAGCTGCTCTTGTTTGGGATGTGCTTGACCGGCGTATACGACAGCGTGTACCAGTTCCCACTAATATCCAACAACTTCGCACAGCCATTGAAGAGGAGTGGACCAACATTCCACAGGCCACAATTGACAATCTGATAAACTCTATGCGAAGAAGATGTGTTGCATTGCATGAGGCAAATGGTGGTCACACCAGATACTGACCGGTTCTGAGTCCCCAGACCCCCAATAAAGCAAAAAACTGCACATTCCAGGGTGGCCTTTTATTGTGGGCAGTATAAGGTACACCTGTGCACTACCCATGATGTCAGATCAGCATCTTGATGTGGCACACCTGTGAGGTGGGATGGATTATCTCAGCAAAGCAGAAGTGCTCACTATCACACATTTAGACTGATTTGTGAGAAATGTTTGAGAGAAATGGTAATATTGTGTATCTGGAATGAATTGTAGGTCTTTAAGTCCATCTCATGAAAAATGGGAGCAGAAACAAGAGTGTTGCGTTTATATTTTTGTTCAGTATAGAATAAGCCCAGATTTATGTTTATTCAGTGGAGATAAGTACAACCTCTAAAGATAGGCCTACACCCGTTTTGGCAGTGTCTCCGGATCCCATGACAAATAATGCCTTCAGTACATCCTCCTCAACCCACACTGAAAGCAGAAGTGCTATGGGCTTTGCAAACGGTTTGCCGACATCACTCCTATACGTCCAATGATGACATTCACACCGTCTCCAGGGTGATGTTCCCTGACTCGCAGGGTCACTTGTGGTAAAGATAAAACCGCTTTTCTTGCGCGATTTGGACTCGCTCCATATATTAAAAGGGAGCTTCGTTGTCATGTTTGACGTAAGTATGAACAGGACCATCAAAAGAAAACAACTGGATGTGCATGTCAGGTATTGGGTGAATTATGAGAATGGCTCTCGAGTGCAGTCCTGGTTCTGGGATCACAGTACATGAGCCACTCCACCGCTGAAGACTTACTGGAGAAGTTTAAGGTAAGCCATTCAATAACATTTAAACTCATTAACGAACCCATGATTTTTAAATATCCATGGTTTATCTTTACATGTGTTTAAATGGGAGAACCATATTTATTGGTAAGCATATTTTAAAGATTTTATTGCTGCTTCATGGCTTTTGCTGCAAAAAAAATAGTTCATTGAGGAAATAGAATGTTTAAGTGTTGTGTAGCAACATGTACAGCTGTTGTACAGGCAAAAACTCTGGCTCAGTCCAAAGGAGGTGGATATAGGAATGGCTGTCATCAAGGTGGGACTTCTGTGAATTCACTGGTATCTTTACATACAAATGTATCAAACAATTGTGAAGTAAAAAATATGTGAATAACATGGAGTTTGAGCTGGTTTGATATGTACAGCTGAGGTAGTGTTAACCTTGGGCTGAGTGTGCAGAAAGATTCTGGAAATTTGACAAACCATCTTTTTGTCAGAGACAGTCAGGAGCCAAAGGCAGTGGAAGTGACCTTGGTGTCCTTCAGATTAAAAAAAATTGCCAGATTGTGCTCTCAAAAATGTGCAAAAAGGCCTTGGATAAATGCCCTCTGAAGTACTCGATTGTACATGAGATGACGTGCTTGGACCCAAACAAAATGCACACCAGCCAGATAACTGCCAGCAGAAAAGGAGAAATCTCATGCAGAAGTTTGCGCAGGAGAATCGGTTGGCAGGCAGGATATCTGCTGGTAAATCATAGGATAAGAATAGGATAGTTCAGAATATTATTTTTAAATTATGCTTTTCTTTTTTCACATCTAACTGAATCAGGGACGGATTACAAACCGGGTTAGCGGGGCCGCTGCCCAGGGGCCCTTGGGGTGCAGGGGGCCCGTGGGCCCCAAGCCCAAAACAATTTGCAACGCTTATCAGCAATGTATTTTCGTTTGTCTATTTTAGAGGGCCTACATTCTTTGATCCTCTGCCTACAAGGTCCCCTGACCCTATAGGGAGGGTGTTTGGCTGCCAAGGGCCCTTGACTTGTGGTGGTTGTGGTGGTGGTGCAGGTGGTGGTGGTGGGGGGGGGCCTCGCGAACGTTTTACCCAGGGGCCCACACAACCCATAATCCGTCCCTGAACTGAATAGTGTTAACACGTAGATTTTAGCAGTATTTAGAAGACCGACTCTTGGTGTTTGAAAAGAAGCATCAGCCCAGTTATATTTTCTTTGATGAGCCTAGAGATATCTCAAGATTAAATTAAAATGATTGCACATTTATGGTATCATAGGAAAATTGGGTTATAAATCACTTTCCTATTCTACATGTGATTCTGTGTATTGACATTGTTGATCTGCATCTAATCTACTGTAATTAATGTAATTACAGGTGATGCAATATCCCAGCAGTCTGATAATCACCTGCACAATGAGGCAAAAGGCTTGGATTTTATATCCTTCATTCCTTCAGCACCATCCAAAGTTGATGTCTTTTTACATCAAAAAGTTAGTGGGCCTTATCCTGACCTCTGGATGTTCTGCAAGAACTTGCTGCTGCTGTCCTATGGGCAAGCCGAAGTGGAACGAATAGAGGTGGAGACCTGCAACTTATCAGAGGAAACAGTTGTTGCACAGAGGCTTATATGCGACCATGTCAGAGTGTGTGGGGGAGCAACCAAAGCGCCTCTGACCAAAGGTGAAAGATGAGCGAAAAGCAAAAAAGAAAACTTGAGGAACTCAAGAGGAAGAGAGTCTCACTGGAAAGTGTATGTGAGAGTTTACAAAAGGATGCTGAGCACATGGCAGAGGAAGCAGAGAGTGCTGCTGGAACCAAAAGGGCAACATTACTTACCAAGTCCAATACTCTGAGCCGACGAGCGAAGGAGGAGAAAGAGCAGTTGGTGGTCTTAAATGCAGATACTGAAGAATAGGCTACTGAACTGTGACTCCTAACACATCAAGAGTGAATCGGTGGAAACAAAAATATTTAGGTTCTTTGCATTTTTGGAGTATTTTACTTTCTGTGCCTGTTTGTACATTGTTCACAGCCATAATACTTTATAATTACAAGGTAGTTTTATGTTAGAGCTCTTGCTCCAATAAATATGTGCCTTGTAATTAACTAAATTCTAGGCTATTCAGTTTTTTTTGCCCTCGTGATGGTCGTGGGTTGTGAAAAAAGCCTTCTTCTTAGGTGTACCGCTGGGGCCAGCCGGGCGTATGTCGTGGCTTCAGTGAGTACTTATGTTTGTCATGCTGCCTGTGTACTTTATAGCGGCACAACATATTTCTGCAAATTGCATGCGTCAAATTGTCTGTCTCTCTTAAAAAATATGAAGTGTCACCAAAATTTTAAACGGGGAATCAATCTCAATGAAAAATATTCGTCAAGTAACGTTTCTAAAATAATATAGACATACTAATAATTATATATTAATAAATCGGATGAACGATGCATCCCAAATTGTATCCGCTGCGCACTTCTTAATCAGGGCAATCGCATCGTGGAGGTTTCTGCAGACGCCCAAAAAGACTTACTTAAGAAAACTGTTGCATGATAATTTGTACCATTTTCAAGGGTGGGGGGCGTGCAGTAGATGCCCCCTTTATTTTTGTGCTTCTGCCGTTCAAACCGAGCAGCACTGAGTTTGTCATGGCACCTGACGCCAAATCTACTGCTTAGCTGCTACAGACAGAACTATCTTCAAATCACCACTAGGGGGTGTCAATGCTGCAGCTTCGTTCTATGGTTGATCTTTTTCAAAGACAGTTTTTTTTCTCTCTCTCCACATAATCAACTTAACTGATTAGCGTGCTTTCATAGTAATGGTTTTTAATCCGTGTTAATCTTCTGAACAATGACTAGTAAAGGTTCTATGAGGTTGTCCTACTTACTATGGATTTTAAGTTTTTTATCAAGGTGTTAAAACGTACCACAGTTGCCAGTCCTGTGTTTTATGTCTAGCAATTTGTACAGTTTCTTCAGTATAAACACATGCCATGATCTGTGAGAATCTCCTCCAGAACTCTGCATTTCCTCAAGATCTTTTTGTAATATTGCATCATGGCACTGCTCAGAACAACACAGATGGTGCATAACAACACAAGGGAGTACAAGACAACATGGTGCAGAAACAGTGCGATACAAAGCAGGACAAAACTGGATGATACGTGGTCAGTGGTGGATAAAGTGCAGTAACAGCTGTACAGTGCAGCTGCCGTGGAAATGACTGTTACAGGGGATGCAAAAGCTGCAGGTTTGAATTGTTTGGCGAATGAAGCTGTTCATGAATCTGCTAGTCAGTGTTTGTGGATGGTGGTCAGAGTCCTGGATTATAGACTGAACCTTGTTACTGTGGCAGTTAAAGTACAGCTGGTCAATGGAGGGCAGTTCAGTGCGAATGATGTTCTTAACAGACTTCGCAATGTACTGCCTTCCTGTCATGTGGCTCCACCATACCATAGTACTACTGTAAGAACTAGGGATGTAACGATACATTCAACTCACCATTTGATACGATTCACGATTCTGAGTTCACGATACAATTTTCTCATTTTTTGCAGAATGAGCTGCAGACAAATATATTCAAAAATATTCTTATATTTATCTTTCTGAACTGTTGACACTGTTGTGAACAGTGCAACTGAATTTGAATAAAATACTGTTGAAAAAAATCCCAAATCAAAATAAGTAAATAAAAAAAAATAAATCAAATAAATAAGCTAAGGTTTGCATGTGCAGCTTTTTAGCGTGCTTTGCCCTTTTAATAATCTTCACTCAGCTCACGGTGGTGCCAGTGGACCTGTTTGTGTATGTTATCAGTCTATTACAATGTTTGCATGCAGTTTATGTCTTGTCTGTGCTTTTCTCGCTGTTTCCTCCTCGTTTGTGATTACCGGAAAGCTAATATGCTGCCACACCGCCAATTGAAGATCGGGCGGTGCGTCCATCCATCCATTTTCTGAAACCACTTAATCCCAACTGAGATCGCGGGGGAGACCGGAGCCTATCCCGGGAACAAGGGGCGCAGACAGGAACCAAGCCCAGGCAGTCACCTACACACCGCAGGTCGCACACACTCACACAACTACAGGGCCAATTTAGACTCACCAGTCAACCTATCCTGCATGCTTTTGGACCGTGGGAGGAACCTGGAGTCCCCGGCGAAAACGGGGAGAGCATGCGAACTCCACACAGAAAGGGCCCTGGACCGAAGCCAGCACTAACCACTGTGCCGTCCTCAGTTTCAAATTCATTCATCATCTCGCGTTCGCTCAAAACCAAAAACTGACGTACGATGTCGACGTGATACGCAGTGACATCTGACGTCAAACTCACATTGTGAAATCAAATGTAATATTACACCAGTTTTTCTGTTAAAGTACTGTGAAGTACTCCTACAATAGTGATTCATTTTCCACATCAGCCGGTTTAAATCTTCATGCATTTGCACCGATTTTTAACTGATTTGTGATTCATCATTACATGCCAGGGCCAGCAGCTCTGCATGGCTCGACCCTCATAAACATTCTCCACACATGCTGTTCAGGCAGTGGCCACAGAAATTCCCCCAGTGAACTTTATGCTTTCTGTCGGAGAGTATGCTGTGTTCTGGCCTTAAACCCTGCATACTACTTTGCAGACTTTGATCCTCTTAACAACAATTGGCATTTCTGGTGGCTGAATATCCATCCATCCGTCATCCAACTGCATGCTTAAAAGCTGTGAATAATAGTAATAATTCTTAAAATTGCAACTATCTAGAATTTCAGCCTAGTTACTCAGCTAAATTACTATTTAAACCTAGAATAATTTCTATAAGGGGCGGCATGGTGGTGCAGTGGTTAGCACTGTCGCCTCACACCTCTGGGACCCGGGTTCGTGTCTCCGCCTGGGTCACATGTGTGTGGAGTTTGCATGTTCTCCCCATGTCGTTGTGGGGTTTCCTCTGGGTACTCCGGTTTCCCCCCACAGTCCAAAAACATGCTGGGGCTAATTGGAGTTGCTGAATTGCCCGTAGGTGTGTGTGTGTGAGTGGATGGTGTGTGAGTGTGCCCTGCGATGGGCTGGCCCCCCATCCTGGGTTGTTCCCTGCCTCGTGCCCATTGATTCTGGGATAGGCTCCGGACCCCCCGCGACCCAATAGGATAAGCGGTTTGGAAAATGGATGGATGGATAATTTCTATATGTGTGATAGAATCAAAAAATATTTTGTTTTACATATAAATCTTCACAAGGTGTATTACACATGGTATTCCCCAGACACCGCCACCCCAACAGATGCTTTGTTTGTTAAGACAATAGCTCAGAAAGTGGTTGATCGATCTTTTGCAGCTTTTACCAAGGTTTGTACAAGCCAAAATTAAATTTTGAAACGGATCCCTGCCACACCCTGCCCTCCTGAACCTCCCGTTTCCTCCCTAGTGTGGTATAACGTGCCATGCCTGTTCCGCGTTTGTTTTACCTCTCCTTCCTGCCCTTGTGTTACTCATTTCAGGTGCCTCTAGTTTGCTCCCTGCTTAGCCTTGTATAAATGTGCTTCTCAGTCCTGCCTTTAATGTTGCTGCTGCTGTTTGCCTGTGTGTTCTTCCCTGCTTATGATTCCCCCGTGATCCAGTTGTGATCCAGTTGTCTTCATATCATGTATTCACATTCCTCAGCTGAGAGTGAACAAAGTTCTGTGGAAAGTATCTGACTACAGATAGACTTTCACCCAGTTCTCTGCGGGAGCTCTGATTACAGAGTGACTCCCCGACTACTTCTGAAGCCCTTCCTTAAGTATCCAGACCAGGTGATGGCATGTTTCTGAAGACTGACTAATTTCGGTCAATGGTTAATTTTAGGGGCATTGCTGACCTTGGTTCTCAAGTCCCCAGCCAATCAGATCACTTTAGGGGGTGGTTGTAATTCCCTTGTTCTACCATGAGAGAATCTCTCTCAGTTTGGTGGGTTGAGCCGAAGTTTCTGTATTTCTCTTAGGAAAAGCTATACTGCCTTAAATCTGAGAGTATAATACTCCTCGTCTCATGCCTATTCAAACGAGACCAAACATGCGTGTATTTGTCCCTAACATCTATGTGTGCTGAGTTATCCTGTTTATAGTGGAAAAGGTGTCTGTGTCTGGAGGCTGACAGCTGTTGTTGCTGTGGATTGATTGTGGAACTCTGGTCACTCCGGGGGTGAAAGGTCTTGCTTTTTCTGTGCTGCTCCAGTTATTCCTATCCAGTCTCTCAGGAGCCGGCAGGCCTTTGCCTTCCTTAAAAGGGGTGGTTTGACGAGTTGAGTCCAGTCTTGCCTGGGCCAGCGGAGCTCTGAAATAGACTGATGCAGGCTGATCAGAGTTGGGGCCTGCAGGACCTATAAGTTTTATGTCCTTACAGAATGTAAGTGGCATCATACTAAACTAGTGGTGTTCGAACTAGCATGGAAAGAGGCTATGGGTAGCTACAAAAAGGCTCTTAGTGCCGCCAAATCATCTAGTATCTATCAGAACTAATTGAAATAAACAAAAATAATCCTAGATTCCTATTTACTATGGTGTCCAAGCTGACTAATAACCAGACCACTGGTTATTTTCCAGTGACGACTTTATGAAACTTTTTGACCAAAAATATGCTCAATTAAACAGAACATTTTGAATATTGAATATTGGTTAACCAGTCAGAACTGATGTACTTAATTTTATCTTCAAATTCATCTACTTGTATGCTAGAACCTGTTCCATCAAAATTATTCAGCGATGCTCCCAGCATTGATTGAACCGCTACTAGCAATAGTTAAACTAAAACATATAATCATATTACCCCAATTTTATCTTCACTGCACTGGCTGCCAGTTAGATTTCGTGTTGACTACAAAACACTGCTCTTAACCTATAAAGCTGTAAATGGTCTTGCACCGCAGTATGTGAGTGACCTCATTTGCGTTCCGAATCATACACTTAGATGACGAGATGGAGGTATTCTATCCGTACCCAGAATAAAGAACATTACCTTTGGGGGAAGAGCATTTGCTCATAAAGCACCACAGCTATGGAATAAACTTCCTATTAGTGTTCGGAACTCAGACACAATCTCTGCTTTTAAGTCAAGGCTTAAGATGTACCTCTTTCGCCAGTCTTTTGGATAGTTAAATCTTCTTTTCTAAGGTGAATGGGAAATCTGGAGGTTCATAGTTATTTGAGATTGAAGGGGAAAGGGGGGATTGGTGCTGTCGTCCTGCCACTCTCGCCGATCACTTAAGCTGTGGATGGGAGGTGGCTTGACGCCAAAACCTCTGTAAACCCTCATGCCTGTGCTTCCTTCCAGGTCACTCTTTTAGGCAGGCTGTCATAGTTGCTTTAGTCCTGCCGGTTAGGTGTAGGGCAATAACTCTTCTCCATCTTCTCTTTTTCGAGCTGATACCGAGCCGACTACACCGTGTGAACCCGCACCTGGACTCCTGGATATAACTACATGAAACCAACTGGGACTTTATAACTATATGAACTCTAATGAATGTCAATGTAAATGCAGTTTCATGCTCCTTGGTCGCCCAGAGGAGGATGGGGTCCCCTTCTGAGTCTAGGTTCCACTCAAGGTTTCTTCCTGCTAGAGGGAGTTTCCTTGCCACTGTCGCCTCAGGCTTGCTTGGTGGGGTTCTGGCCGGTTAAATGTAAAGTGCTTTGTGACAATGCATGTCGTTAAAAGCGCTATATAAATAAAATTGAATTGAATTGAAGTGCTTCCTCAGATTCATTTTTAAATGTTCTCCAGCTAATTTCCACTATGGCCACGAGTTCTAGTATTTTAAATTAATATTGAAATGGTCATTTGGCTGAACAGCATCCCGACCTGTTAGAATCTTATATACCTGGATCATGTCCCCCCATAGTCTCCTTTGCTTGAGGCTAAACAGATTCAGCTCAGCGAACCTCTCCTCATAAGACATTCCTCTAAGTGCAGGAATCATTCTAGTCATCCTACGTTGCACCTTTTCCAAGGCAGCAATGTCCTTCTGAAGGTATGGTGACCAAACCTGCACACAGTATTCTAGGTGGGATCTTACCAAGGAATTATATAATCGTAGCATCACTTCTCTTGACTTACATCTCTAGGTGTGTGGAGTTTAATCCAACATCCTTTTGCCTTTTTTTAATGCTTCCCCACACTGGCAAGAGTGGGACATGGAAGTATCAACATACACACCGAGATCTTTCTCGTAATCAGCTACCTTTATTTCAGTGGAACCCATAAAATATCTGTACTTTACTATATTTACTATATTTCTGCTCCCTGCATGGATTACCTTATATTTATCTATGTTAAATTTCATCTGCCACGTATGAGCCCAGTCGCTAATTAAATCCAGATCCTGTTGTAGCCTCTCTGGACATGAGACATGATCTAACATCAATCAGAAGATACCACACCAGCAGATAATGATTTCTGGAATAGTAAAGTTAAAGGTTGGCTAATAATACCCCTCATCTCTTTTAAAACTATAGATAAGATGCCATCAGGGCCTTGCGATTTATTTATTTTGAGCTTAGCTAGGCTTTGTACCACATCAGCCTCAGTTATACATATATTGGTCATAGACATCGTTGTATTTGTACTAAATGGTGGTAAGCTATTCTACTGTGAACAGCCATTGTAAAATAATCATTAAACTCATTTATATCAATTTCATTTTCAATTATAAGGCCCTTACTATCCTGCAAATGAGTGATTTTCAGCTTTTAGAGCTCTTTCGGAGTTAAAATATTGGAAGAAACTTTTAACGTCATCCTTATAACTGTTATTAACTAAACCTGTAGACTTAGATACTCCTGCTTTATTTTGAAATCATTAGTTAATTTCCATTTGTGGAAGAAAGCCCTTTTGCTCCTGACTTTATTCTTAATTTTCGTAGTAAACCACCTGTGACATCGCGTGCTGGACGAACAGGCAGGAAGCGAGGAATCAAGGATCCGGGAAACGGAGAGTCGGGAATGAGGGTTTATTGATGAAAACAGGTACCAACAGCGAGAGATTTCAATGACAGGACTGGGGAAACAGACTTGAATGTGGACTAAATACACAGGACTACTCAAACTGACAGAAAACAGCTGGTTACAATCGGGGCAGCACACATGGTTAATGAGGGGGCGTGGCACACACGAGGATCGTACAAGCAGGTCATGACACCAGCTTGGTTGCAGTTTCCTAGATTTAGTTTTTCTGGAAACGGGTATGAAGTTCTTTTGCACTTGCAACAATGTGCTTTTAAAAAATTCCCATGCCTCTTCCACAGTATTGCTATTTAACTCCATCCGATTTACAGTTTCTAGTTTCAGTCTCATACCATTGAATTACCCTTCCTAACATTGTATACTTTTGTTTTGGACTTGGTTGAAGACTCAGGCAGCAGGAGTTGCCCCAACGTTGGTATGTCCTTATCCATAAGGGGGAGTAAACGTTCTGGTTTCCCGACCTTATAGATGAAGGAGTTGGGGGATGTTGCCAGTGACCTGCCGGATTCCAGGCAGAACAGGCCTCGCTATGCCACAGCCCTTCAGAGACTGGGCCTTCCGTGCAGAACCTCTGCATCCAAATTAGACCAGTTGTTTAACAAAACCCTAAAATGGGGTTATTTTTGACATGGAACGGGACTTTGATTCAACAACCCATTACTTAGTTGCGGCAAGTACCCAATATCAAGTATAGCTGCAAAGAATCTGCCAGAGATTTTCAGAGAAGTTCCCCAGATGCATGGACTGGACTAAGGTGCGTCAGATTAAACAGGAGCCTGGTAAATTCTGTGAGCCCCACGCCAAGTGACTGATGGAAACATACTCCAGCTACAGTGAGATGGACCCTCCAGCGGACCGAGAGTGGGATTCCCTCTGGGAGCGACAACTCGTGCAGTTGCTGGTGGATGAGCTGCAAACAGACATCAAGAAGGACTTCCAACCTCACAATCATTTACCAAACCACTTCAGGTAACTTGTAAAGATGTAGGTATTGGAGTATTCACACATTCATTTGCAGTGTCCACCTCCTGTCCGGTAAATTTGGCAGGACAAAATTTGAATAACCTATAGGCCAGACTCATGAATGCGGCTGAACGAGTAAAGGTAGAACAGGTGGCCAATCCTGTTATACAGTCCTAGTAGATTGAGAACCACCTGATTGCAACTGTAGTTGGAATCAAGGGCTGAGCAGCATGGTGGCCTGGGGGACAATTATGAAAACACAGACCCACTGATATCCTTAAAACCCACAATCAAAAGAGGAGTCAGGATGGCCAGTGACATGTGCTGGCTAAATGGGGACAACAAAGAGAGAACAGAACAAGGCAGGGAGGGATTCTGACACAGGTGCCATGCTACTTTGTTTAAATATGCTGTAATGTTTTAGTGCAAGCCTTAGACAATGGAATCTCTGAATGACGCCGCAGTCTGGCTCTTTCTGAAGGTCCTATACTGTAACCGTCCTGAGAAGTTGTTTGCATGCACTTGCTGCCTTGACACTTGTTGATGTGCGTGTGCCCTGCTCGAGCAGTAAAGGGGAGATCACATGCAGAGCTGATTTTCTGTAGTTCCTTAGAATAAAAATAGAATATTCTCTTCAAATAGGAACACATGCTGCGTTTGATTATTTCACTCCAACTCGGACAAAAACGTCACGAAAAACATCACTTCCCATTAGAAACGCCTCTTTTATGACGTTAATGTCTGACAGAATCTTCTTGTCCGAGTTGCCCCTGTGACGTAATTTCAACATGGCGGCTTACACACTCAACATTAATTCTATTTTACAAATCCTTAAAAATGTTTATTTTGTTAAATTTATTATTATCCCATCCATCCATTTTCCAAACTGCTTATCCTACTGGGTCACGGGGGGTCCGGAGCCTATCCCGGAAGCAATGGGCACGAGGCTGGGAACAACCCAGGATGGGGGGCCAGCCCATCGCAGGGCACACTCACACACACCATGCACTCTCACATGCATTCCTACGGGCAATTTAGCAAGTCCAATTAGCCTCAGCATGTTTTTGGACTGTGGGGGGGAACCGGAGTACCCGGAGGAAACCCCACGACGACATGGGGAGAACATGCAAACTCCACACACATGTGACCCAGGCGGAGATTTGAACCTGGGTCCCAGAGGTGTGAGGCAACAGTGCTAACCAGTGCACGACCATACCGCCCATTTATTATTATTATTATTTATAATTATTAGTAATTATTAATGTAATTGCACGTGTTCGATTTAGAGAATACCATATTGTGACCGTAAACAGTATCCTAACATGCAATATCAGATTTTTACCAGACTTGTTAGTGTTTTTGGTTTGTTTGTAGTTTGTTTGCCTCTCGAAAAAAGAATATCGCTATGAATGTACTAAAATACTTTATAAAGCTTTTAATGTGGTTTGACTAGTTCCTGTTTCTTGTTTATTTGTCTGAAATAATAATCTTACTCCATAACTGCTAAAATATAAAGCAACAACACAGCAGCGTATTCATGGAGGCAGCCATGTTTGTTCCGAGTTGTGCTAGCTTGAACGGGAGATTGTTGGATGTGATGTCACCCAATTTGGAATTTCCAAGTTCCGAGAGAAAAACGAACGCACCACAAGACTCTGGCTGGAAATTTCTACAATAGAGCCATTTAGTTATTTCTAGAAAAATATTTAGAGCCAATGACCTGATGTCATTGTAACACAGGTCACTGTCCGTGGTGCTGAATTCTCTACTTGATGGGCTGGTGCTGAATGAATATGACAGCTGGCCAACATGTCTGTGTGCTTCCACTGACTGGCACCCAGACATATAATGACTTTTAACAATGAGGAGGGAAACGTCCAGACAGGAAATTAGTCAACAGTAATTAGTAATCACATATAGTTCTCATTTATCATGATGTAAAATTCAAAAACCTTTTTTTTATTATTAAGGGATAAATGTAATTGAGTTTTAATGTATCCTTTCCGCTCTTAAAATCGCAAATTATTTCTGACTATTAATCTGCACATTTTAATAATTTCATTAATATTACCTAATTGGTTTGTCTTTTTTATTAAATTTTAAAACTAGCTGTACAATTGTTGATGTTGTTGCTGTTCTGAATGTCATTGGCCTGTTGCCTTACGTCTGTCTAAACATGAGTGAGGGGATGGATGCACTATTCTATGGGGGCCTCTGTAGAGAATAAATGATCCTAATTTTATATTGAGAGAGATGGTTAATTCCTTTTTAATCCATACTGCGTTCAGAGCCCCTGTTCTGCCGTTGATCACTGCTGCATATCATCCCCAAACCAATGGCCTGGATGAGAAAACGAATGATGACATAAAATGGTAAGTCTGTTTTTGAGGTTGTTTTAGAACTGTGTGAGACAGGCTCTATTCTTTTAACATTACATCAGGAATTACTGATATTATTGACAATCAATCCCTTAATATACAGTATCTCACAAAAGTGAGTACACCCCACACATTTTTGTAAATATTTTATTATATCTTTTCAAGGGACAACGTTAAAGATATGAAACTCTGATAGAATGTAAAGTAATCAGTGTACAGCTTGTATAATGGTGTAAATTTGATGTCCCCTCAAAATAACTCAACACACAGCCATTAATGTCTGAACTGCTGGCAACAAAAGTGAGATTAAAAATGATTTGTGGCAAGATCGGATCATGTGTGTTGAAGAGTTTCTTATGACTGACAAGTAGTTATTTAAAAACATATCTTGAAACAGCAAATTACATTGTTCTTAATGCTTTTAGAAAATGACTCTTTATAATGATCTGTGAATAATAATAATTTGCTATGAATGTTTTTCCACTTCAGCTTTCCACAATTATTCTTCCCGATGAGAAAAGCTACGGCACGTTTTTTGATGAAAAAAATAAAGTAGTTGAGACAATAAGCAACAACAGCTGAAAACATCTCCTAGTAACAGGAAAAACAGAAGCAGGCATGTGGTAAACGAATACAAAAGAGGTACCAAAACACAGTTTATCATGTTGGAGATGAGGCGCTTCTGTTCAACATGAGGAAGCGGGGACGGAAAGGAGGAAGAACGGAACCGGATTTTACCGGACCTTATGTCATCCAGGCAATATGTGGCAAGCTGGTTACACTGTCTAATTCTGAAGGGGCAACTTTAAAGAACAAATACAATGTAAACCACATACAGAAGGAGCCAAACTGATGTCCCAAGTCAGGAATCACACAAGGTGCCAGAAGAGTATAAGACCAGTAAACCTCCCTCTAGCGCAGAGCTTCTGACAATCGAGAAGGATGCTGACAGTTGAAAAAAAACTCATGTCTGTGTGTTATGAAAGAATATCAATAAATGTTTCCGAAAGGGGATGACTCATTTGGTAATTATTTACGGCTTATGTTATGGCTGCCAATTTACAGTCTTTACTGAAGTCTGACTTCTTTTGAGTCACCTTTAATATAGATTGGACACTCTCTATGCAATGTGCAATACTTACATAGATGGTAAATGTTTACCTGCTTGCACAGATGGATGATTAGGTAATTAGTGTAAGTGTGTGTGTGTGTTCAATCGCATGTATGTCCAAGGTCCATAGTAAATAATATACACTGATCAAGAGATGCCCGAAAGTGGATAAAAGAGGACATTAGTGGGTGCATCACTTAGTGTAACGCGTGCAGGAAAATGAGCAGGACTGCAAGCCATATAATGACCCTTGTCTAGCTCTTAATACAGTATGCATACAGTGATGTATCTACAATGGACAGCTACTATGAGCAGATAGCACAGTACAGGTGCTTATAAGATCTGTATGCTGTTTCCATCCATCCATCCATTGTCCAAACCGCTTATCCTACTGGGTCGTGGGGGGTCTGGAGCCTATCCCGGAAGCAATGGGCACGAGGCAGGGAACAACCCAGGATGGGGAGCCAGCCCATCACAGGGCACACTCACACACTATTCACTCATACATGCATACCTACGGGCAATTTAGTAACTCCAGTTAGCCTCAGCATCCATCCATCCATCCATTGTCCAAACCGCTTATCCTACTGGGTCACAGGGGGTCCGGAGTCTATCCCGGAATCAATGGGCACGAGGCAGGGAAGAACCCAGGATGGGGGGCCAGCCCATCACAGCTCACACTCACACACCATTCACTCACACATGCACACCTACGGGCAATTCAGCAACTCCAATTAGCCTCAGCATGTTTTTGGACTGTGGGGGGAAACCGGAGTACCCGGAGGAAACCCCACGACGACACGGGGAGAACATGCAAACTCCACACCCATGTGACCCAGGCAGAGACTCGAACCCGGGTCCCAGAGGTGTGAGGCAACAGTGCTAACCACTGCACCACCATGCCGCCCCCTGTATGCTATTTCATTCTATAAAAAGAAACTTACTGTACTGTACAATAAAGTATTTCACCACTGCTTCTTCCTCAGCTCCCACTGTTTGCTAGCACATGCATCTTTTGATTTCTTAGTGCAATCTGTGCTTTATTTTTTTTTTGTGAAATGTAAGTGC
The DNA here is from genome assembly GCF_023856365.1 of Brienomyrus brachyistius. Taxonomy (NCBI): domain Eukaryota; kingdom Metazoa; phylum Chordata; class Actinopteri; order Osteoglossiformes; family Mormyridae; genus Brienomyrus; species Brienomyrus brachyistius. The sequence goes on along the minus strand of NW_026043209.1, from coordinate 10,540 downwards.
AGTATCTGTTTATTAAGTGCTGTGGTTTAATATGTACATTATTATTTCAGTACTGTGTATACTGTCCTTAATGTCTTGCCTCTCTCGTATAACTTGAGATACGCCCAAATTGACTTGCAACAAGTGGTCCTGGTTCCAAATGCGGAAGGCGATGGATACCTGTATTTTATATGCTGTAGTGTGCTGGGTGTCAGACATTGCAATGCACCTTGCTTTGATCTTGACCTGTTAGATCAGAGGGAGGTAATCTTATCCAGAAAGGGCCACTGTGTATGATGGTTTTCACTGCAACTCTCTGAACAGCGAACCTAACAGTTATCCCAATACCTTGATCTTGCTAGCATATTTAAATGTGTACCTATTCAGGAATAGAGTGGTGAAGGCATTCAGAGGAGGACTGATGATTATCAGAGGGAACAAAGGGGCTGGGTACTTGTCAGTATCCAGTAGAACCACCAGACTCCTACACTGAATGGTTCTGGATGTGGCACAGACGTTAATCCCTCTGTATTAGGGGATCCGTCTCCAGTTTGTACTCTTCTAGTTAATAGGTAGATTATCAGGCAGTTTTTCACCCTAGTCCAGTACTCATTGACAGCCTAATACACCGTGTTTCAGTTTGTCTTGATAGTCAATACATGTCACAGGATGTACATTACTCTGATGGGCAGGCCCTCTTACATATGATGGAAATTGCAATACCTACTTTTGGCCACGAGATGGCAGCAAGAAAATAGAAAAATTATTTTCCCACGGTCTACTAGCAGCTTTTAGATGTTAATTCTTCATAAAAATAATTTGACTTGATCCAATGTATTTTTAATACAAACAATTACCACACAAAGCTGCTAGTTTCCTCCGGTTTCCCCCCACAGTCCAAAAACATGCTGAGGCTAATTGGAGTAGCTAAATTTACCGTAGGTGTGCATGTGTGAGTGAATGGTGTGTGAGTGTGAGCTGTGATGGGCTGGCCCCCCATCCTGGGTTCTTCCCTGCCTCGTGCCCATTGATTCCGGGATAGACTCCGGACCCCCTGTGACCCAGTAGGATAAGCGGTTTGGACAATGGATGGATGGAAATAGCATACAGATTAAGCACCTGTACTGTGCTATCTGCTTATAGTAGCTGTCCATTGTAGATACATCACTGTATGCATACTGTATTAAGAGCTAGATAAGGACAGTGGGTCATTATATGGCTTGCAGTCCTGCTCATTTTCCTGCACCCGTTACACTAAGTGATACACCCACTAATGTCCTCTTTCATCCACTTTCAGGCATCTCTTGATCAGTGTATATTACTTACTATGGACCTTGGACATACATGCGATTGGACACACACACACACACACACACACTTACACTAATTACCTAATCAACCATCTGTGCAAGCAAGTAAACATGTACCATCTATATAAGTATTGTACATAGCATAGAGAGTGTCCAATCTATATTAAAGGTGACTCGAAAGAAGTCAGACTTTAGTAAAGACTGTAAATTTCTCAGCCATAACATAAGCCGTAAATAATTACCAAATGAGTCATCCCCTTTCGGAAACATTTATTGATATTCTTTCATAACACACAGACATGAGTTTTTTTTCAACTGTCAGCATCCGATCCAAACGGGATTCCCATTTCCTTTCTGTGGGATCCAACAGAACACGGGCTGACCATCAGTCAACATGTCTTCAACCATGCAGGACAGGACCCAGTCCAGGCCAAACCTCACGGTGCTGGTGTTAATAAAAAAAATGTAAGGAACATGCAGCTGCAGCTCACACACAAACACAGTCCACAGCATCCAGAAAAAGGTCAGGCCTTTTTCTTCTTTAGCTGACTCCGCCCAGACCTCGCCCCCTTTCTGGGCGCCTCGCACTATGCCTTTGAACTGGCCCTGCAGCTTGGCCCGTTTCCTGTTTCCCAATGCAAGTCATAAGATTCACCCGTAAATGATATTTTGAATCGGAACGATATTTATTACTATTGTTTAGATTAAATATATAACGGTTTAATGATTGAATATAACTTGATATTGTTGTTTGTGTTGTTTAGTTTGAGGTTCTAGTTTCTGTCTTTATCCGCTTTCGTTTCAGTAGGCAGCTGGTTCATCCCAGGCTCAGGGTCTCTCTGCTCTTCATCAAACCCACACCCCCAGTTTGGGAGCACCCTCTCCCTCTCCTCCCCCCACGGCTGTGACTGTTACTCCTCCTTGAGGAGTAACTGCTCCGCCCCCTATCCCAGCCCCTATACCCACAGGAGTGCATCACCCAGTGAGCCGCCGCCCTGCCTGTCCCCTCACACAAGCACACACTGAAATCATGGTCCTAAGCTCTCTGTGTGGGTCACCACGATAGTACAGCACACCGACGATTACCCTCTGACTGAATCAGAATCAGCTTTATTTGGCCAAGTATGTTCACACATATTGGGAATAGTTAGACATTTAATCAAAATAATTAAGACAAGACATAAACATACAGTTCTGTTGATATGCGACGCATATAACCTCTGCATTCACAGCACTGCTTCAGTTATCGAAGAGCAAATTTCCAAAACTCACTCAGTCCGATAACCTAAAGTAATAAGTCATAATCCTCTTCATACGTTGCAGTAATGGGAATGAAATCTCACTCAGTGTTTATGTAATGGAGCAATGGAATTTCGTGAAATTTCCAAAAGTCCACAGAAATATTTAGAAAAACATTCCTGCAGACTGAGTTTTTGATATTTGCTTTTCAATTAACACAATTTTCTTCAGTCTGAGGTTTAACAGAATTCAGCCATATGCTGTTCAAAAAAAACTACACAGAACAAAAACAGAATGGACTTTACATCTGTCTGAAAGGAAAGTTGACACAGGCTGCAGCAGTGAACAAATCAATCAATGTATTAAAGTTAGGCATTAAGTAACTGGAGGCAGTATATACATAACATGATAACATGCCTTTTCTGTATTGACCATATTAAGGACGCTGTAACACTGCCCACCACATACCTGCTTCATTTATTGTTTTATACTTGCAGCTGCTTATTCAGACAGCTCGTCTACCTGTCTGTCCATGTTGCCCTCCCATGACAACTGGTCCAGCCTACAGGTGCCGTCCCATTCCGGCATGTTACCCATGAGTCATAGCGGCACCTCCGGGAGCAGCTCCAGGTGAGCCCGTGCCTCCCCTCCCCCACCTGTCCCCATGCTGAGTCTCGGGCCCCCGTCTTCCCTCTTGTTCTCGCCTATACCCACATCCTGGCCTGTGTCTGCATCGTCTCACCTCGTTAACAGGACTTTCGCCTTCTTCTGTCCTGATCCATTCAGGCCCATCATTCTGGGACATGCTTTGATTTATTTCGCCATAGTTACTCTTTGTTTTCCTTTGTACTTTGCACTCTACAAGTAAAATGAATAAAAAATAGGCATTATTTTGATATTGTTTTAGTACAGTGACACTAGTATATTTGTTGTTGTTTCCAGGCAACACTGCATGCTGATTTAACGTCTTTCCTTAATCTCCACCCCATTGCTCACACACAGCCAGTATCCCAGTTTGTGGTCAATGAGCTCCTCCTCACTCACCCCAGTCTCCTAGTCCAGTGGAATGTCCAACAGCTTGGGCTCTCAGTTCCTGCGTGTCATGCCCGGCTCGTCCGCTCCTCCTGTGTGCCACGCCCCCTGATTACCCACGTGTTTTCTCCCGATTTGTACCCAGCTGTATCTAGTTAATTTGCTCAGTCCTGTGTATTTCAGTCCGTGTCTTACCTGAGTCCAGTGTCTGTCATTGATGTTTGTATGCGTGAGATGTTTCCCCGTCCGCGCTTCCTAATTAAACTCCCGTTTTTGCCTGTCCGCTTGCTCCTTGCACGCCTTGCCCGCACGATCGCCTGCCTGCTTGTACCCGATCGTGACACTGCGCAGCTCTACAACTCATTACCCAGGGCTCTCGCACCCGGCCACAGTGCCCCTCTCAGGCTCCCCGCTGTATGACAGCACTGCCCCATCGGAAGTTCATGAAGCCTCACAGTACGACGCCTCTCCCCACGCGCGCTTAGCCACCACCGGGACTCCCATCACTCCTCCTTCCCTGTAGGGCGGCGCACTTCCATTATTATTACAGTTTCTACTGTCACTCTGTTGCTTTTCCTGGTGCTGGACTTTTGACAGATAAATACATTATTTGTTGCATTCAGTGACAAAAGATTGGTCTGTTTAACACCCTCAGTCTCCACCCTATGAGCCCCTTGTTGGCGGCAGAATCAGGAAGATGTCGGAGAAAGCAGAGGTAAAGTGAATAGTCACCTCGACAATAATGTGGAAACCGCTAATGGTGATCATGCCTGTGTGGGTGAAATGGATCACCACAGTATAAGCGGATGATGATTATAGACGATTTTTCCCTTTTTCTTTATGTCTGTTTACCATCTAATAGGCATTTTTTTTCTTTGGGATGCGTCTAGGTCAGATACGACCAAAATATTTTTCTCATTTCAGAAGTGAAAAAAAATATTGCTCTCAGATTCTGTTCAGTTGTAGTTTTTTAAAATAATGTACCTTGATTTGTGTTTGTTTAAAATGCCATTACCTGTTGCTTACTGGGCCGCTGAAAATGTCTGGCCCAGCTAAATTTCTTGGTTTAAAAATCTGGCCCAACTACTTTCCAGACCTGGACTAGCCCTACTGAATCATACACTAATGTTATTCTGTTATGTGGGCTGTTGTGATAGGGAGATTTGCTGGATGCTGCACGACGGGTGGTGTCCCTGCTGCAGAATGCCCTGTCTGAAGCAGCACCTAGAGACAGTGAGGGTTGTTGTCATCACCTTAATATTGTATATACGCAATCTGTTATTTCTTAACTAATATAATTGTAAGGTATTCTTCTAATATATTGTGCACAGCCAACAAAAAAGAGAAAAATGCAAAACCAAAGGAAGGCTTTCTTTTCTCTTAAAAGTCTTTTTTCTAAACCAACTGAGAGTCAGTTAGAGGGGTGTTCATTATCAGTATTGTTGCTGGCATTTCTGAAAATGTGCCAATTTTAGTCAAGTGGCTACTTTTCAAATGCAGTCCCTGGCCAAGATGAAGAAAGTTCATGAAGACTACATGATAATATTAAGCACTGACATAACAAACAACATTTTTTACATGCAAAATATACAGGAAATATACACTGCAACAGGCTAGGATAGACAAATAACCAAATACACTTGCAAGCCTGACCACTTTAGACCCCAGATTAGAAAATTGGTGAATGAGCATATATTTTTTCCAAGTTTTGTTTTGCTTTCAAGTTCTCACAAATAAAAAAAAAAAAAGATTTTCCCACTATAGCCAGATCCAGTTTCTGTGGGGGGCGGGGGGGGGGGGGTGACAATTTGTAGTAATAACTATTTCCTGCTGAAAACCACTGGTAAACTATCCACATGTCTCTGAATATCTGTGAGTCCCGAGACCTCCATGACAGATAGATATAAGTTGCTAGTGTTGATCGGCAGGAAATCTTCTCCAAAGCCCCACCACCACCTCACACCAATCCACCCAGGGTTTACTCCAAATAAATTTGCTGGTAATACAAACCGGATCAACTTGTGGTTTGTGTCCACGTGTACTAGAGACAAAGGCCCTGGTACATTCTGCGTACAACACAGCCAAGACTTGACAACCTTTATATGATGCGCATGGAATCAACCCTATGCATGGAGGCTGCAACTCTTCTCCACCGAACCCTGTAGCCCATTGACTGCAGCCTGCATTGACTATCCTGTAGCCTGCATTTGGTAGATCATTCTTGACAGAAGAAACCAAATTGTCAAGTTCCCTAACACAGAGCTCATACTCTTTTATTCTTCTTAAGATTGTTCTTCTTGAAACACCCATCAGTGTGGCTATGCAAGGCACAGGAAGTTGAGTATGGAGCATTTCTTTCAAACATTGTTCTTCAATCAAAATCTTGGGTCGTCTATTGGTGGCAGCGACTTCCTGTGTGACACATGGGGCTGGACGTTCCAGATGTGCCCTCACAAGGTCAAAGAGCTCTTGCAAAGCCAGGGTGATAGCAGGAGGTACTTCAATGTGATTAGACAGGGCCTGCAGAAGATACAGCTCCTGATGACAAAGGAACTCCAGGTAATCCAAATTTAGTGGAGTCGCGCTGAATCCTATTTCTATTTTATGCAGAAGACTTTCGAGAAGGTGGTATCTGAGCTGTTCACAGAACAAATTATAGTTAATGAGGTGTCAAGATCTTGTCTCTGATCCACACACTAGGCCTACCATTCAAAAGTTTTAATTATGAAAATGAAATGTTTTTGTTTTGTGAGGTGCTTGTTCATGTATGATGATGTAGTGGCTGCTCTGTTTGACCGTGGTAAACCTTTTCACAAACAATATAAGTGAAGAAGTATGACATTAGATCTAAGGACCAGAGTATAATAAAGTTAAATAAAATCCATCAAAAACACTTACTCAGTGGAGATTCCAATGTAGTAGGCAGACAACTTTATGGCTTTAATAATGAGTGTATTTAGCAGCTACAAGGACAAAAGATATTATAAACCTCTCCATTTTAATGCTAATTTAATAAACATTAACAGATAGCACTTAAGGTGGTTTCGCCTATAGTCTGCTAACACTAACCCGAGAACTAATATCTGAGGAGCGTTCTTCCCAGGATTTGAATTTATTAAATTGGCTTTGTGATGTTGTATTAAGAAATTTTATTCACAATGCAATTTACCGTACATTGGCCCATTCTTTTATATACGGTAAGACGAAGCGGGAAATTCGAGCGAGCGAGTGCTGTGCAGACGCGAGCGCGTAGAGGGGATGGGTTTTCAGCACTCGAGCACACGCACGCGCGTGGTTCGACTTTTGGCCCTAATTTAACGGCGAGCGAGTGAGTGAGTGCTGTGCAATCGCGAGCGCGTAGAGAGCATGGATTTTCTGTTTTTATGCGCACGACTTTTGGCACTAATTTAACGCCATAGAAATGTGTGTTTAAAAGGGGAGGAGATCGGGTTGCAGCGCTGGTGTGAGCGGTTTCTCCGGGCAGTTCGCTCGAGGCTAACGTGGCTTTGGGAACGTGGTGTACCCGTCACCCATGCCAGGGAAGAAATCAAAACCGAAATGCTAGGAATATGGACTTCATCTTACGTCAAGCGTTTTCCCCTCCATTGACGCCCATAAAGAAAAGGCTTAAAGTCCATATTCCTAGCATTTCGGTTTTGATTTCTTGTCAGGTAAGTCTTTATGGCCAGATACATTCGCGAGAAATTTGGTGATTTGTGGTGACTGTTTTAATACATTAAGTTGCGTTACGCATTTTCACATTAAGCGTTTTAGAATGTCCCGTGGCAGGTATCCCCTTCTATTGCCCTAGGGAGGGTTGTAACCCTCGTCTGTATATTAATAAAGAATAATCCTTCTATTCCTGTCTCATGTATCTGGACCTCCCCAGCAATTTAACGAAATTTGGTGGCAGCGGTTACAAGTGAACCCGTTTAAGTTTAGCGCTCATACTTCCGTCCATATGTTTAAGACCCACCTTGGCTGACTTAGCTGACATGTCCTGATTTCATAATCTTCAAATTTGTAATCTTTTCTCCTTCATCTAACTCCATGTTTTTAACTTCTTGTCATTTTCTTGCCGTTTGACTCATAGAAAATTATCAGACTTAAATGACACGTCAGCCTGTGCAGACAGCGATTTCAATGTTTTAATAAATTGGCCAGCAGGTGGGGGCAGTGCTCAATTTCATTAATGCCATTCAGAAAACTTTCAGGCTTTATGTCTTAATGAACAGCCTAGAAAAGGACAAAGCATTATATTACTGATGCATACAGCAGATCCCCAACTCAGGCTGTGTTGCATATTCTTAACAGTGCTACAGTATGTTCACACAGCCAGTACAAACAAACTTGCAAGATCTAGACCAGGGGTCACCAACCTTTTTAAAACGGAGAGCTACTTCACGGGTACTGAGCCATACGAAGTTTGATATCAGTTTTAAACGCCCTCCTAAACATGTCTAAACTTCATGCATGATAAACATGTTTTAAATGCTTTTTTATATTCAATTTCAAATCTATATAAATGCAAATGTGATAGATTAGAAACAGGACAAAATAAAATTTTAGATGATGTTCGCTGGTGAGTTGTGCTATTTTATAGAACAGGTCCACGGGCAACTCATGTGGTCATTGGGGGCATCCTTGGGGCACCATGTTGGTGACCCCTTATCTAGACCTACCACATCAGGTAGGAAGGTGCCTATTTCTACCAACTATTCAGACCATCAGACCCAAACCATACATTCAGTCATGCACAGGCACTCCACCAGAGGGCTCTACATTCTGTCCTACATCTGCTCACCTGTTAGACCCACACTCAGTCTCCATCCTGATTTCTACCTACTACTCGGACTATCTCACCAAAACCAGTCCTGTGGCCTGTTCTATGAAGCGGGGTTACTGGCTTATTGGGGAAACTTGTCGGATTTCTTGATCGGGACCTTCAACTGCTCTGCCATAGAGAGCATCCTAACATGCTGCCTTACGGTCTGGTATGCGGGCTGCTGGTGGCCTCCTACCGCTCTGCCATAGAGAGCATCCTAACATACGGCCTTACGGTGTGGTATTCGGGCTGCTGGTGGCCTCTATGACTTTTTTTGTAGACAGTCCATCTGTGTGGTGCTGTTTGCACGAATTGTTTTGGGAAATGCACTTACAGTTTTGCAGATGTTAAGGGTGATTCCAGAAATGCATCAAAGCAACTGAGGAACTGCAATGTCACTGTACAGTTACTTATAATGGGCGCCAATGTAATGTGTAGAGTGGCAAATAAACTGATTCACCATTTACTCTCATGTACATCACTTAAAATGCTTGTTTTAAATGCAAATGTGTGAATGTAAATCTAAGCAGTAAAGCTACAATTTACATTCTGTTTGCATGGTGGAAAGAACATTTAATCTGCCTTTTAAGTGTGATTAGAATATCTAATGCCTGTGTGCTTGTAATAAGATGGTCGCTGGTTCAAACCCAGCCACAGCACATCTCTGCGTCCTTGAGCGAGGCCCTTAACCCCCAGCTCACTGGGCATCACTATGGGTGGCTGCCCTTCGCAGACAACTTACTCTGTTTACTCTAAAAAAAAGAGAGCAAGTTGAGAGAGAAGTTAAGACAATTTCTCCACAGGGACCAATAAAGTATCAATTATTATTACTGTATGAGAGACTGTCTAATATCAGATAGATAACAGACTCATACTGTGCTGAGCTTGTCTGAGAGAGATGATTAGCAAATGCTCTCCCACAGTATCTCAGCACTCTGTACAAAGAACTTTATATGCTCAGTATCTGCTCCTGTTTATCTAATTGTTCTCATTTTAACTGGATGTTAAGGAGTAAATTAATAAACGTCATGTAAGTGCACATTAAAATGCTTTTTCACTGTTACTTAAGTTCCCATGTGAACAGCCAATCAGATCAGCCTGATGTGTGTCTCTCTGTTTCCTCTCTGTTTCCTGCCCTTTCATCCCGACCACGACCATGATCTCTCACTTAGCAGCAGAGCAGTTTATTCTAAACAGTGGAAGCACAAAAATGTTCAGACTCTTTGGTCTTCTCATTTTCATTAGTAAGGGCCCTATAATATAAATTATTTTGGGATTTTAATATTTTCATTTATCTGTATGATGTGATCAGTGGAATTTGGCCATTTAATCTGCATCATAGTTAATAGTTATTTAGATTACTATTATATGTCTTATTTGATTATGATTTTTTTTGTTTTTCTGTTTTTGCAGACACTGCACTGACTACAGATGTTGTTCAGCCCAGTCACCTGATGAGGGTTCAGCTTGGAGACAGTGTGACCCTGACATGCTTCTGTCAAGGAGAAACAACTTTTGTTACTTTGTTTAAGCAAGCTGTGGTCGGAAGCCCCAGCCCATGGCGAAAGCACTTCTCTACGTACCTGGTGAATTTTACAAGGAATATAAAAGCATAAAACGTTACTCCTTACTGAATGCAGAGGGGAGTTTTTAACCTCACTATTTCTAACGTGGAGCCGTCAGATTCTGCAGTGTATTATTGTGCTGCTGTGTTTCTTCATGAGGTCACCTTCGGGAATGGAACCTTTGTCATAATCACAGGTAAATGAGATTCCAACTATTTCATATTTGCTTTATTATAATGTCAGTAAGATTATTCCCTGCAAAATAATTTTGACAGTTTAGTTGTTTGTCAATATAAAATTAGCAAAGATACCTTATTGTCTGCTTTGTTCCATAAATGTTTTTCTAAACATCAAACAAAAATCATTCATTATTATTATTATTATTATTATTATTATACAATTTGTTGCATTTTGCTTGCTGTCAGCCAAAAGCCTAACCTTCTCTTTATACAGATGTTAATGTTACACATTGCAGCCTCTTTAAAACAAATAACATAAAAAAATGTTTGAGTTGTTATATACAGTATAGGACTGTGCAAAAATCTTAAGCAACAAAAGAAAATTATTTTTGACGTTATTTATCTGAGCAG
>NW_026043208.1:7500-49805 GCF_023856365.1 Brienomyrus brachyistius | reverse complement strand
CATATTAGCATAACATATTAACATATTAGCATATTAGCATATTAGCATATTAGCATATTAGCATATTAGCATAGCTTGTTAGCATATTAGCGATATTAGCATATTAGCATATTAGCATATTTAGCATAGCATATTACATATTAAGCATATTAGCATATTAGCATATTAGCATATTAGCATATTAGCATATTAGTATAGCTGTAGCATATTAGCGTATTAGCTATTAGCATATTAGCATATTAGCATATTAGCATATTAGCATTAGCATATTAGCATATTAGCATATTAGCCTATTAGCATATTAGCATATTAGCAATAGCATATTAGCATATTAGCTATTAGCATATTAGCATATTAGCATATTAGCATATTAGCATATTAGCATATTAGCATAGCATATTAGCATATTAGTATATTAGTATATTAGTATATTAGTATATTAGCATATTTGCATAGCATATTAGCATATTAGCATATTAGCATAGCATATTTGCTATTAGCATATTAGCATATTAGCTATTAGCATATTAGCATATTAGCATATTAGCATAGCATATTAGCATAGCATTAGCATATTAGCATATTAGCATATTAGCATATTAGCAGCATATTAGCATATTACATATTAGCATATTAGCATATTAGCATATAGCGTATTAGCATATTAGCATATAGCATAGCATATTAGCATATTATCATATTAGCATATTAGCATATTAGCATAGCATATAGCATTAGCATATTAGCGTATTAGCATATTAGCATATTAGCATATTAGCATATTAGAATATTAGCATATTAGCATATTAGAGCATAGCATATTAGCATATTAGCATATTAGCATAGCATATTAGCATATTAGCATATTAGCAGGCGTGTTAGTGTATTAGCATATTAGCATATTAGCTATTAGCATATTAGCATATTAGCATATTAGCATATTAGCATAGCATATTAGCATATTAGCCTATTAGCATATTAGCATATAGCATATGATTAGCATAGCATATTAGCATATTAGCATATTAGCTATTAGCATAGCATATTAGCATATTAGCATATTAGCATATTAGCATAGCATTAGCTTATTAGCATATTAGCATAGCTTGTTAGCATATTAGCATATTAGCATATTAGCATAATAGCATATTAGCATATTAGCATATTAGCTATTAGCATATTAGCATATTAGCATATTAGCATATTAGCTTAGAGCATATTAGCATATTAGTCTATTAGCTATTAGCATATTAGCATATTAGCATATTAGCATAGCATAGCATATAGCATATTAGCATATAGCATATTAGCATATTAGCATATAGCAGTATTAGCATATTAGAGCAATTAGCATATTAGCATATTAGCATATTAGCATAGCATATTAGCATATTACATATTAGCATATTAGCATATTAGCATATTAGCATATTAGCATATTAGCATATTAGCATAGCATATTAGCATATTAGCATATTAGCATATTAGCATATAGCATATTAGCATATTAGCATATTAGCATATTACCATAGCATATTAGCATATTAGCATATTAGCATATTAGCATATTAGCATAGCATATTAGCATATTAGCATATTAGCATATTAGCATTTTAGCATATTAGCATATTAGCATATAGCATAGCTATTAGCATATTAGCATATTAGCATAGCATAGCATATTAGCATATTAGCATATTAGCATATTAGCCTATTAGCATATTAGCATAGCGTGCTAGCGTATTAGCATATTAGCATATTAGCATAGCATATTAGCGTATTAGCGTATTAGCATATTAGCATATTAGCATATTAGCATATTAGCATATTCGCATATTAGCATAGCTATTAGCATATTATCATATTAGCATATTAGCATATTAGCATAGCATATTAGCATATTAGCATATTAGCATATTAGCATAGCATGTTAGCGTATTAGTATATTAGCATATTAGCATATTAGCATATTAGCATATCATATTAGCATATTAGCATATTAGCATATTAGCATATTAGCATAGCATATTAGCATATTAGCATATTAGCATATTAGCATATTAGCATATTAGCATAGCATATTAGCATATTAGCATGTTAGCATATTAGCATATTAGCATATTAGCATGTTAGCATATTAGCATATTAGCATATTAGCATAGCGTGTTAGCGTATTAGCATATTAGCATATAGCATATTAGCATATTAGCATAGCTTGTTAGCATATTAGCATATTAGCATATTAGCATATTAGCATATTAGCATATTAGCATAGCATATTAGCATATTAGCATATTAGCATATTAGCATATTAGCATATTAGCATAGCATATTAGCATAACATATTAACATATTAGCATATTAGCATATTAGCATATTAGCATATTAGCATATTAGCATAGCTTGTTAGCATATTAGCGTATTAGCATATTAGCATATTAGCATAGCATATTAGCATATTAACATAACATATTACATATTAGCATATTAGCATATTAGCATATTAGCATATTAGTATAGCTTGTTAGCATATTAGCGTATTAGCATATTAGCATATTAGCATATTGCATATTAGCATATTAGCATAGCATATTAGCATATTAGCATATTAGCATATTAGCATATTAGCATATTAGCATAGCATATTAGCATATTAGCATATTAGCATATTAGCATATTAGCATATTAGCATATTAGCATAGCATATTAGCATATTAGTATATTAGTATATTAGTATATTAGCATATTTGCATAGCATATTAGCATATTAGCATATTAGCATAGCATATTTGCCTATTAGCATATTAGCATATTAGCATATTAGCATATTAGCATATTAGCATATTAGCATATTAGCATAGCATATTAGCATATTAGCATATTAGCATATTAGCATATTAGCATATTAGCATATTAGCATATTAGCATAGCATATTAGCATATTAACATATTAGCATATTAGCATATAGCGTATTAGCATATTAGCATATTAGCATAGCATATTAGCATATTATCATATTAGCATATTAGCATATTAGCATAGCATATTGCATATTAGCATAGCTTAGCATATTAGCGTATAGCATATAGCATATTAGCATATTAGAATATTAGCATATTAGCATATTAGCATAGCATATTAGCATATTAGCATATTAGCTATTAGCATAGCATATTAGCATATTAGCATATTAGCATAGCGTGTTAGTGTATTAGCATATTAGCATATTAGCATATTAGCATATTAGCATATTAGCATATTAGCATATTAGCATAGCATATTAGCATATTAGCCTATTAGCATATTAGCATATTAGCATATTAGCATATTAGCATATAGCATATAGCATATTAGCATATTAGCATATTAGCATATTAGCATAGCATATTAGCTTATTAGCATATTAGCATAGCTTGTTAGCATATTAGCGTATAGCATATTAGCATATTAGCATATTAGCATATTAAGCATATTAGCATTAGCATATAGCATAGCATATTAGCATATTAGCATATTAGCATATTAGCATAGCATATTAGCATATTAGCATATTAGCATATTAGCATATTAGCATATTAGCATAGCATATAGCATATTAGCATATTAGCATATTAGCATATTAGCATAGCATATTAGCATATTAGCATATTAGCATATAGCATATTAGCATATTAGCATAGCATTAGCATATTAGCATATTAGCATATTAGCATATTAGCATATTAGCATAGCAATTAGCATATTAGCATATTAGCATATTAGCATATTAGCATATTAGCATAGCATATTAGCATATTAGCATATTAGCATATTAGCATATTAGCATATTAGCATAGCATTAGCATATAGCTATAGCATATTAGTATATTAGCATATTAGCATAGCATATTAGCATAGCTATTAGCATATTAGTATATTAGCATATTAGCATATTAGCATAGCATATTAGCATATTAGCATATTAGCATATTAGCATATTAGTATATTAGCATATTAGCATAGCATATTAGCATATTAGTATTAGCATATTAGCATATTAGCATAGCATATTAGCATATTAGCATATTAGCATATTAGCATATTAGCATATTAGCATATTAGCATATTAGCATATTAGCATATTAGCATAGCATATTAGCATATTAGCATATTAGCATATTAGCATATTAGCATATTAGCATAGTTAGCATATTAGCATAGCATATTAGCATGATATTAGCATATTAGCATATTAGCATATTAGCATATTAGCATATTAGCATATTAGCAGATTAGCATATTAGCATAGCATTTAGCATATTAGCATCTTAGCATATTAGCAATAGCATATTAGCATATTAGCATAGCGCTTAGCAGTATTAGCATATTAGCAGATTAGCATAGCATATTAGCATATTAGCATATTAGCATATTAGCATATTAGCATATTAGCTATAGCATTTAGCATATTAGCATATTAGCATAGCATATTAGCATATTAGCATATTAGCATATTAGCATATTAGCATTAGCATATTAGCATATTAGCATATTAGCATATTAGCATATTAGCATATAGCATATTAGCATATTAGCATATAGTATTAGTATTAGCATAGCATATTAGCATATTAGCATATTAGCATATTAGCATATTAGCATATTAGCATAGCATATTAGCATATTAGCATTAATATTAGCATATTAAGCATATTAGCATTAGCATATTAGCATATTAGCATATTAGCATATTAGCATAGCATATTAGCATATTAGCATAGCATATTAGCATATTAGCATATTAGCATATTAGCAATTAGCATATTAGCATATTAGCATATTAGCATATTAGATAGCATATTAGCATTAGCATATTAGCATATTAGCATATTAGCTATTAGCTATTAGCATATTAGCATTAGCATATTAGCATATTAGCATATTAGCATATTAGCATATTAGCATATTAGCATAGTAGCATATTAGCATATTAGCATATTAGCATATTAGCATATTAGCATATTAGCATATTAGCATATTAGCATATTAGCATATTAGCATACTTAGCATAGCATATTAGCATATTAGCTATTAGCATATTAGCATATTAGCATATTAGCATATTAGCATATTAGCATAGCATATTAGCATATTAGCATATTAGCATAGCTTAGCATATTAGCATATTAGCATAGTTATTAGCATATTAGCATATTAGCATAGCATATTAGCATATCATATTAGCATATTAGCTATTAGCATATTAGCATAGCATATAGCATATTAGCATATTAGCATATAGCATATTAGCATATTAGCATATTAGCATAGCATATTAGCATATTAGCATATTAGCATATTAGCATATTAGCATATTAGCAATAGCATATTAGCATATTAGCATATTAGCATATGCATAGCATATTAGCATATTAGCTATTAGCATATTAGCATATTAGCATAGCATATTAGCATATTAGCATTAGCATAGTAGCATATTAGCATATTAGCATATTAGCATATTAGCATATTAGCATATTAGCATATTAGCATATTAGCATATTAGCATAGCATATTAGCATATTAGCATATTAGCATATTAGCATATTAGCATATTAGCATTAGCATATTAGCATATTAGCATATTAGCATATTAGCATAGCATATTAGCATAGCATATTAGCATATTAGCATATTAGCATATTAGCATATTAGCATATTAGCATATTAGCATATTAGCATATTAGCATAGCTTAGCATATTAGCATATTAGGCATATTAGCATATTAGCATAGCATATTAGCATATTAGCATAGCATATTAGCATATTAGCATATTAGCATAGCATATTAGCATATTAGCATATTAGCATATTAGCATATAGCATATTAGCATATTAGCATAGCGTGTTAGCGTGTTAGCAGTATTAGCATATTAGCATAGCATATTAGCATATTAGCATTTAGCATATTAGCATACTTAGCATATTAGCTATTAGCATATTAGCATATTAGCATATTAGCATAGCATATTAGCTATTAGCATATTAGCATATTAGCATATTAGCATAGTATTTAGCATATTAGCATATTAGCATAGCATATTAGCATATTAGCATATTAGCATAGCATATTAGCATATTAGCATATTAGCATATTAGCATATTAGCATAGCATATTAGCATATTAGCATATTAGCATATTAGCAATAGCATATTAGCATTAGCATAGTAGCGTATTAGCATATTAGCATATTAGCATAGCATATTAGCATATTAGCATGCATTTAGCATATTACATAGCATATTAGCATATTAGCATATTAGCATATTAGCATATTAGCATATTAGCATATTAGCATATTAGCATAGCGTGTTAGCATATTACGTAGCATATTAGCATATTAGCATATTAGCTATTAGCATATTAGCATATAGCATATTAGCATAGCATATTAGCATATTAGCATATTAGCATATTAGCATATTAGCATATAGCATAGCGTAGTGAAGCTTATTAGCATATTAGCATATTAGCATAGCATATTAGCATATTAGCATATTAGCATATTAGCAGAGCATAGCATATTAGCATATAGCATATTAGCATATTAGCATATTAGCATATTAGCATATTAGCATAGCATATTAGCATATTAGCATATTAGCATATTAGCATATTAGCATATTAGCTATATTAGCATATTAGCATATTAGCATATTAGCATATTAGCATATTAGCATAGCAGCATAGCATATTAGCATATTAGCATATTAGCATATTAGCATGTAGCTTAGTGCATATTAGCATATTAGCATATTAGCATAGTAGCATATTAGCATATTAGCATAGCTTAGCATATTAGCATATTAGCATATAGTAGCATATTAGCATATTAGCATATTAGCATATTAGCATATTAGCATATTAGCATATTAGCATATTAGCATAGCATATTAGCATATTAGCATATTAGCATATTAGCATAGCTTAGCATATTAGCATATTAGCATATTAGCATATTAGCATGCATATAGCATAGCATATTAGCATATAGCATATTAGCATAGCATATTAGCATATTAGCATATTAGCTATTAGCATAGCATATTAGCTATTAGCATATTAGCATAGCATATTAGCATATTAGCATATAGCATCATATTAGCATATTAGCATATTAGCATATTAGCATATTAGCATAGCATATTAGCATATTAGCATAGCATATTAGCTATAGCATTAGCATATTAGCATATTAGCATAGCATATTAGCATATTAGCATATTAGCATATTAGCATATTAGCATTAGCATATTAGCATATTAGCATATTAGCATATTAGCATATTAGCATATAGCATATTAGCATATTAGCATATTAGCATATTAGCATAGAGCATAGTTAGCATATTAGCATATTAGCATATTAGCATAGCGTTTAGCAGTATTAGCATATTAGCATTAGTATATTAGCATTTAGCATATAGCATATTAGCATATTAGCATATTAGCATATTAGCATATTAGCATATAGCATATTAGCATATTAGCATATTAGCATATTAGCATAGCATAGCATATTAGCATATTAGCATATTAGCATATTAGCATTAGTTATAGCATATTAGCATATTAGCATACTTAGCATATAGCATATTAGCATATTAGCATAGCATATTAGCATATTAGCATATTGCATAGCATATAGCATAGCATATTAGCATATTGCATATTAGCATATTAGCATAGCATATTAGCATATTAGCTTTAGCATATTAGCATATTAGCATATTAGCATAGCATAGCATATTAGCATATTAGCATATTAGCATATTAGTTAGCATATAGCATATTAGCATATTAGCATAGCATATTAGCATATTAGCATATTAGCATATTAGCATATTAGCATATTAGCATTAGCATATTAGCATTAATTAGCATATTAGCATAGCATATTAGCATATTAGCATATTAGCATATTAGCATATTAGCATAGCTAGTATTAGCATATTAGCATATTAGATTAGCATATTAGCATATTAGCATATTAGCAGTATTAGCGTATTAGCATATTAGCATATTAGCATATTAGCATATAGCATATATAGCATATTAGCATATTAGCATATTAGCATATTAGCATAGCATAGCATATTAGCATATTAGCATATTAGCATAGCATATTAGCATATTAGCATATTAGCATAGGTTAGCATATTAGCATATTAGCATAGATATTAGCATATTAGCATATTAGCATATTAGCATATTAGCATATTAGCATATTAGCATATTAGCATAGCATATTAGCATATTAGCATATTAGCATATTAGCATATTAGCATAGCATATTAGCATATTAGCATATTAGCATATTAGCATATTAGCATATTAGCATATTAGCATAGCTTAGCATATTAGCATATTAGCATAGCATATTAGCATATTAGCATATTAGCATAGCATATTAGCATATAGCATATTAGCATATTAGCATATTAGCTATTAGCATATTAGCATATTAGCATATTAGCATATTAGCATATTAGCATATTAGCATAGCATATTAGCATATTAGCATATTAGCATATTCATATTAGCATATTAGCATAGCGTGTTAGCGTATTAGCATATTAGCATATTAGCATAGCATATTAGCATATTAGCATATTAGCATATTAGCATAGCATATTACATATTAGCATATTAGCTTATTAGCATATTAGCATATTAGCATATTAGCATATTAGCATATTAGCATATTAGCATATTAGCATAGCATATTAGCATATTAGCATATTAGCATATTAGCATATTAGCATATTAGCATATTAGCATATTAGCATATTAGCATTAGCATAGCATAGCATAGCATATTAGCATATTAGCATATTAGCATATTAGCATATTAGCATATTAGCATAGCAGTGTTAGCGTATTAGCATATTAGCATATTAGCATATAGCATATTAGCATATTAGCATATTAGCATATTAGCATATTAGCGTATTAGCATATTAGCATAGCATTTAGCATATTAGCATATTAGCATATTAGCATATTAGCATATTAGCATATTAGCATAGTCATATTAGCATATTAGCATATTAGCATATTAGCATAGCATATTAGCATATTAGCATATTAGCATATTAGCATATTAGCATATTAGCATATTAGCATATTGCATAGCATATTAGCATATTAGCATATTAGCATATTAGCATAGCGATGTATTAGCATATTAGCATATTAGCATAGCATATTAGCATATTAGCATATTAGCATATTAGCATATTAGCATATTAGCATAGTAGCATAGCATATTAGCATATTAGCATATTAGCATATTAGCATATTAGCATTGCATAGCATATTAGCATATTAGCATAGCATATTAGCATATTAGCATATTAGCATATTAGCATATTAGCATATTAGCATATTAGCATAGCATATTAGCATATTAGCATATTAGCATATTAGCATAGCAGCATATTAGCATATTAGCATATTAGCATATTAGCTATGATATTAGCATTAGCATATTAGCATATTAGCATAGCATATTAGCATATTAGCATTTTAGCATATTAGCATATTAGCATATTAGCATATTAGCATATTAGCATAGCTTAGCATATTAGCTTATTAGCATATTAGCATATTAGCATATTAGCATATTAGCATATTAGCATATGCTAGCATATTAGCATATTAGCATATTAGCATAGTAGCATATTAGCATAGCATATTAGCATAGCATATTAGCATATTAGCATATTAGCGTATTAGCATATTAGCATATTAGCATATTAGCATATTAGCATATTAGCATATTAGCATAGCATATTAGCATATTAGCATATTAGCATATTAGCATATTAGCATATTAGCATAGCATATTAGCATCATTAGCATATTAGCATATTAGCATATTAGCATATTAGCATATTAGCATATTAGCTATTAGCATATAGCATAGCATAGTAGCATATTAGCATATTAGCATATGATTAGCATATTAGCATATTAGCATCTTAGCATATTAGCATATTAGCATAGCATATTAGCATATTAGCATATTAGCATATTAGCATAGCATATTAGCATATTAGCATATTAGCATATTAGCATATTAGCATATTAGCATATTAGCATATTAGCATAGCATATTAGCATATTAGCATATTAGCATATTAGCATATTAGCATAGCTATTAGCATATTAGCATATTAGCATATTAGCATATTAGCATATTAGCATATTAGCTAGCATATTAGCATATTAGCATATTAGCATATTAGCATATTAGCATATTAGCATATGCTTATTAGCATATTAGCATAGCGTGTTAGCGTATTATTAGCATAGCGTGTTAGCGATTAGCATATTAGCATAGCATATTAAGCATATTAGCATTAGCATATTAGCATAGCATATTAGCATATTAGCATATTAGCATATTAGCATATTAGCATAGCATATTAGCATATTAGCATATTAGCATATTAGCAATTAGCATATTAGCATAGCATATTAGCATAGTAGCATATTAGCATATTAGCATAGCATATTAGCATATAGCATATTAGCATATTAGCATATTAGCATATTAGCATATTAGCATAGCGATATTAGCTTATTAGCATATTAGCATATTAGCATATTAGCATATTAGCATAGCGTGTTAGCGTATTAGCATATTAGCATAGCATTAGCATATTAGCATAGCATATTAGCATATTAGCATAGCATATTAGCATTAGCATATTAGCATATTAGCATATTAGCTATAGCATATTAGCATAGGTTAGCATATTAGCCTAGCTATTAGCATATTAGCATATTAGCATATTAGCATATTAGCATAGTATTAGCATATTTAGCATATAGCATATTAGCATTAGCATATTAGCATTAGCATATTAGCATATTAGCATATTAGCATATTAGCATATTAGCATATTAGCATATTAGCATAGCATATTAGCATATTAGCTTATTAGCATATTAGCATATTAGCATAGCGTGTTAGTGTATTAGCATATTAGCATATTAGCATAGCATATTAGCATATTAGCATATTAGTATATTAGCATATTAGCATATTAGCATAGCATTAGCATATTAGCATATTAGCATAGCTTAGCATATCAGCATTTAGCATATTAGCATAGCATATTAGCATATTAGCATATTAGCATATTAGCATATTAGCATATTAGCATATTAGCATATTAGCATATTAGCATAGCATATTAGCATATTAGCATATTAGCATATTAGCATAGCATATTAGCATATTAGCATATTAGCATATTAGCATATTAGCATATTAGCATATTAGCATATTAGCATATTAGCATAGCATATTAGCATATTAGCATATTAGCATATTAGCATATTAGCATAGCGTGTTAGTGTATTAGCATATTAGCATATTAGCATAGCATATTAGCATATTAGCATATTAGCATATTAGCATAGCATATTAGCATATTAGCATATTAGCATATTAGCATATTAGCATATTAGCATTAGCATATAGCATATTAGCATATTAGCATATTAGCATATTAGCATATTAAGCATAGCATATAGCATATTAGCATATTAGCATATAGCATATTAGCATATTAGCTTATTAGCATATTAGCATATTAGCATAGCATATTAGCATATTAGCATATTAGCATATTAGCATATTAGCATATTAGCGTATTAGCATATTAGCATATTAGCATATTAGCATATTAACATATTAGCATAGCATATTAGCATATTAGCATATTAGCATATTAGCATATAGCATAGCATATTAGCATATTAGCATATTAGCATATTAGCATATTAGCATATTAGCATATTAGCATATTAGCATAGCATATTAGCATATTAGCATATTAGCATATTAGCATATTAGCATAGCATATTAGCATATTAGCATATTAACATAGCATATTAGCATATTAGCATATTAGCATATTAGCATATTAGCATATTAGCATAGCGTGTTAGCGTATTAGCATATTAGCATATTAGCATAGCATATTAGCATATTAGCATATTAGCATATTAGCATATTAGCATATTAGCATAGCATGTTAGTGTATTAGCATATTAGCATATTAGCATAGCATATTAGCATATTAGCATATTAGCATATTAGCATATTAGCATAGCATATTAGCATATTAGCATATTAGCATATTAGCATATTAACATAGCATAGCATATTAGCATATTGGCATATTAGCATATTAGCATATTAGCATATTAGCATATTAGCATAGCATATTAGCATATTAGCATATTAGCATATTAGCATAGCATATAGCATATTAGCATATTAGCATAGCATATTAGCATATTAGCATATTAACATATTAGCATATTAGCATAGCATATTAGCATATTAGCATATTAGCATATTAGCATATTAGCATATTAGCATATTAGCATAGCATATTAGCATATTAGCATAGCGGTTAGCGTGTTAGCGTATTAGCATATTAGCATAGCATATTAGCATATTAGCATATTAGCATATTAGCATAGCATATTAGCATATTAGCATAGCATATTAGCATATTAGCATAGCGTGTTAGCGTGTTAGCGTATTAGCATATTAGCATAGCATATTAGCATATTAGCATATTAGCATATTAGCATAGCATATTAGCATATAGCATATTAGCATATTAGCATATTAGCATATTAGCATAGCATATTAGCATATTAGCATATTAGCATATTAGCATATTAGCATAGCATATTAGCATATTAGCATATTAGCATATTAGCATAGCATATTAGCATATTAGCATATTAGCATATTAGCATAGCATATTAGCATATTAGCATATTAGCATATTAGCATATTAGCATATTAGCATATAGCATATTAGCATAGCGTGTTAGCGTATTAGCATATTAGCATATTAGCATAGCATATTAGCATATTAGCATGGCATATTAGCATATTACCATAGCATATTAGCATATTAGCATATTAGCATATTAGCATATTAGCATATTAGCATATTAGCATAGCGTGTTAGCATATTAACGTATTAGCATATTAGCATATTAGCATATTAGCATATTAGCATATTAGCATATTAGCATATTAGCATAGCATATTAGCATATTAGCATATTAGCATATTAGCATATTAGCATATTAGCATATTAGCATATTAGCATAGCATATTAGCATATTAGCATTAATCATATTACAGTTAGCTATTAGCATATTAGCATAGCGTGTTAGTGTATTAGCATTTAGCATATTAGCATATTAGCATATTAGCATATTAGCATATTAGCATATTAGCATATTAGCATAGCAGCATAGCATATTAGCATATTAGCATATTAGCATATTAGCATATTAGTATATTAGCATATTAGCATATTAGCATAGCATATTAGCATATTAGCATATTAGCTATTAGCATATTAGCATATTAGCATATTAGCATAGCAGCATAGCATATTAGCATATTAGCATATTAGCATATTAGCATATTAGCATATTAGCATATTAGCATATTAGCATATTAGCATATTAGCATAGCATGTTAGCGTATTAGCTATTAGCATATTAGCATATTAGCATATTAGCATAGCATATAGCTATTAGCATATTAGCATATTAGCATAGCATATTAGCATAGCATATTAGCATATTAGCATATTAGCATATTAGCGTATTAGCATATTAGCATATTAGCATATTAGCATATTAGCATATTAGCATAGCATATTAGCATATTAGCATATTAGCATATTAACATATTAGCATAGCGTGTTAGTGTATTAGCATATTAGCATATTAGCATATTAGCATATTAGCATATTAGCATATTAGCATATTAGCATATTAGCATAGCATATTAGCATATTAGCATATTAGCATATTAGCATATTAGCATAGCATATAGCATATTAGCATATTAGCATAGCATATTAGCTTAGCATATTAGCATATTAGCATAGCATGTTAGCGTATTAGCATATTAGCATATTAGCATATTAGCATATTAGTATATTAGCATAGCATATTAGCATATTAGCATATTAGCATATTAGCATATTAGCATAGCATATTAGCATATTAGCATATTAGCATATTAGCATATTAGTATATTAGCATATTAGCATAGCGTGCTAGCGTATTAGCATATTAGCATATTAGCATAGCATATTAGCATATTAGCATATTAGCATATTAGCATAGCATAGCATATTAGCATATTAGCACATTAGCATATTAGCATATTAGCATATTAGCATAGCGTGTTAGAGTATTAGCATATTAGCATATTAGTATATTAGCATAGCTTGTAGCATATTAGCATATTAGCATATTAGCATATTAGGATATTAGCATAGCATATTAGTATATTAGCATATTAGCATATTAGCATATTAGCATATTAGCAAAGCATATTAGCATATTAGCATATTAGCATTAGCATATTAGCATATTAGCATATTAGTGTATTAGCATATTAGCATATTAGCATATTAGCATAACATATTAGCATATTAGCATATTAGCATATTAGCATATTAGCATATTAGCATATTAGCATATTAGCATATTAGCATAGCATATTAGCATATTAGTATATTAGCATATTAGCATATTAGCATATTAGCATATTAGCATAGCATAGCATATTAGCATATTAGCATATTAGCATATTAGCATATTAGCATATTAGCATAGCATATTAGCATATTAGCATAGCATATTAGCATATTAGCATATTAGCATATTAGCATAGCATATTAGCATATTAGCATATAGCATATTAGCATATTAGCATATTAGCATATTAGCATAGAGCATATTAGCATATTAGCATATTAGCATATTAGCATATTAGCATATTAGCATATTAGCATATTAGCATATTACCATAGCATATTAGCATATTAGCATATTAGCATATTAGCATATTAGCATAGCATATTAGCATATTAGCATATTAGCATATTAGCATTTTAGCATATTAGCATATTAGCATTTAGCATAGCATATTAGCTATTAGCATATTAGCATAGCATAGCATATTAGCATATTAGCATATTAGCATATTAGCATATTAGCATAGCGTGCTAGCGTATTAGCATATTAGCATATTAGCATAGCATATTAGCGTATTAGCGTATTAGCATATTAGCATATTAGCATATTAGCATATTAGCATATTAGCATATTAGCATATTAGCATATTAGCATAGCATATTAGCATATTATCATATTAGCATATTAGCATATTAGCATATTAGCATATTAGCATAGCATGTTAGCGTATTAGTATATTAGCATATTAGCATATTAGCATATTAGCATTTCATATTAGCATATTAGCATATTAGCATATTAGCATATTACCATATTAGCATAGCATATTAGCATATTAGCATATTAGCATATTAGCATATTAGCATATTAGCATATTAGCATATTAGCATATTAGCATGTTAGCATATTAGCATATTAGCATATTAGCATGTTAGCATATTAGCATATTAGCATATTAGCATATTAGCATAGCGTGTTAGCGTATTAGCATATTAGCATATTAGCATATTAGCATATAGCATAGCTTGTAGCATATTAGCATATTAGCATATTAGCATATTAGCATATTAGCATATTAGCATAGCATATTAGCATATTAGCATATTAGCATATTAGCTATTAGCATATTAGCATAGCATATTAGCATAACATATTAACATATTAGCATATTAGCATATTAGCATATTAGCATAGCTTGTTAGCATATTAGCGTATTAGCATATTAGCAGATTAGCATATTAGCATATTAGCATAATTAGCTAGCATATTAGCATATTAGCATATTAGCATATTAGCATATTAGCATATTAGCATAGCATATTAGCATATTAGCATATTAGCATATTAGCATATTAGCATATTAGCATATTAGCATATTAGCATAGCATATTAGCATATTAGTATATTAGTATATTAGTATATTAGTATATAGCATATTTGCATAGCATATTAGCATATTAGCATATTAGCATAGCATATTTGCCTATTAGCATATTAGCATATTAGCATATTAGCATATTAGCATATTAGCATATTAGCATATTAGCATATTAGCATAGCATATTAGCATATTAGCATATTAGCATATTAGCATATTAGCATATTAGCATAGCATATTAGCATATTAACATATTAGCATATTAGCATATTAGCATATTAGCGTATTAGCATATTAGCATATTAGCATAGCATATTAGCATATTATCATATTAGCATATTAGCATATTAGCATAGCATATTAGCATAGCTTAGCATATTAGCGATTAGCATATTAGCATATTAGCATATTAGCATATTAGAATATTAGCATATTAGCATATTAGCATAGCATATTAGCATATTAGCATATTAGCATATTAGCATAGCATATTAGCATATTAGCATATTAGCATAGCGTGTTAGTGTATTAGCATATTAGCATATTAGCATATTAGCATATTAGCATATTAGCATATTAGCATAGCATATTAGCATATTAGCCTATTAGCATATTAGCATATTAGCATATTAGCATATTAGCATAGTAGCATAGTAGCATATTAGCATAAGCATATTAGCATATTAGCATTAGCATACTTAGCATATTAGCATATTAGCTATTAGCATATTAGCATAGCATTAGCTTATTAGCATATTAGCATAGCTTGTTAGCATATTAGCATATTAGCATATTAGCATATTAGCATAACATATTAGCATATAGCATATTAGCATATTAGCATATTAGCATATTAGCATATTAGCATATTAGCATAGCATATTAGCATAGCATATTAGCATATTAGTATATTAGCATATTAGCATATTAGCATATTAGCATATTAGCATAGCATAGCATATTAGCATATTAGCATATTAGGCATATTAGCATATTAGCATATTAGCATAGCATATTAGCATATTAGCATAGCATATTAGCATATTAGCATATTAGCATATTAGCATAGCATATTAGCATATTAGCATATTAGCATATTAGCATATTAGCATATTAGCATAGTATAGCATATTAGCATAGCATTTAGCATATTAGCATATTAGCATATTAGCATATTAGCATATTAGCATATAGCATATTAGCATATTACCATAGCATATTAGCATATTAGCATATTAGCATATTAGCATATTAGCATAGCATATTAGCATATTAGCATATTAGCATATTAGCATTTTAGCATATTAGCATATTAGCATATTAGCATAGCATATTAGCATATTAGCATATTAGCATAGCATAGCATATTAGCATATTAGCATATTAGCATATTAGCATATTAGCATAGCGTGCTAGCGTATTAGCATATTAGCATATTAGCATAGCGTATTAGCGTATTAGCATATTAGCATATTAGCATATTAGCATATTAGCATATTAGCATATTAGCATAGCATATTAGCATATTATCATATTAGCATATTAGCATATTAGCATAGCATATTAGCATATTAGCATATTAGCATATTAGCATATTAGCATAGCATGTTAGCGTATTAGTCATATTAGCATATTAGCATATTAGCATATCATATTAGCATATTAGCATATTAGCATATTAGCATATTAGCATAGCATATTAGCATATTAGCATATTAGCATATTAGCATATTAGCATATTAGCATAGCATATTAGCATATTAGCATGTTAGCATATTAGCATATTAGCATATTAGCATGTTAGCATATTAGCATATTAGCATATTAGCTAGCGTGTTAGCGTATTAGCATATTAGCATATTAGCATATTAGCATAGCTTGTTAGCATATAGCATATTAGCATATTAGCATATAGCATATTAGCATATTAGCATAGCTATTAGCATATTAGCATATTAGCATATTAGCATATTAGCATATTAGCATAGCATATTAGCCTAACATATTAACATATTAGCATATTAGCATATTAGCATATTAGCATATTAGCATATTAGCATAGCTTGTTAGCATATTAGCGTATTAGCATATAGCATATTAGCATATTAGCATAGCATATTAGCATATTAACATAACATATTAACATATTAGCATATTAGCATATTAGCATATTAGCATATTAGTAAGCTTGTTAGCATATTAGTATGCATATTAGCATATTAGCATATTAGCATATTAGCATATTAGCATAGCATATTAGCATATTAGCATATTAGCATATTAGCATATTAGCATATTAGCATAGCATATTAGCATATTAGCATATTAGCATATAGCATATTAGCATATTAGCATAGCATATTAGCTATTAGTATATTAGTATATTAGTATATTAGCATATTTGCATAGCATATTAGCATATTAGCATATTAGCATAGCATATTTGCCTATTAGCATATTAGCATATTAGCATATTAGCATATTAGCATATTAGCATATTAGCATATTAGCTATTAGCATATTAGCATATGAGCATATTAGCATATTAGCATATTAGCATAGCATATTAGCATATTAACATATTAGCATATTAGCATATTAGCGTATTAGCATATTAGCATATTAGCATAGCATATTAGCATATTTCATATTAGCATATTAGCATATTAGCATAGCATATTAGCATATTAGCATAGCTTAGCATATTAGCGTATTAGCATATTAGCATATTAGCATATTAGAATATTAGCATATTAGCATATTAGCATAGCATATTAGCATATTAGCATATTAGCATATTAGCATAGCATATTAGCATATTAGCATATTAGCATAGCGTGTTAGTGTATTAGCATATTAGCATATTAGCATATTAGCATATTAGCATATTAGCATATTAGCATATTAGCATAGCATATTAGCATATTAGCCTATTAGCATATTAGCATATAGCATATTAGCATATTAGCATATTAGCATATTAGCATAGCATATTAGCATATTAGCATATTAGCATATTAGCATAGCTATTAGCTTATTAGCATTTAGCATAGCTTGTTAGCATATTAGCGTATTAGCATATTAGCATATTAGCTATTAGCATATTAGCATATTAGCATATTAGCATATTAGCATATTAGCATATTAGCATAGCATAGCATAAGCATATAGCTTTAGCATATTAGCATATTAGCATAGCATATTAGCATATTAGCATATTAGCATATTAGCATATTAGCATATTAGCATAGCATAATAGCATATTAGCATATTAGCATATTAGCATATTAGCATAGCATATTAAGCATATTAGCATATTAGCATATTAGCATATTAGCATATTAGCATATTAGCATATTAGCATAGCATATTAGCATATTAGCATATTAGCATATTAGCATATTAGCATATTAGCATATTAGCATAGCATATTAGCATATTAGCATATTAGCATATTAGCATATTAGCATAGCATATTAGCATATTAGCATATTAGCATATTAGCATATTAGCATATTAGCATAGCATATTAGCATATTAGCATATTAGCATATTAGTATATAGCATATTAGCATAGCATATTAGCATAGCATATTAGCATATTAGTATATTAGCATATTAGCATATTAGCATAGCTATTAGCATATTAGCATATTAGCATATTAGCATTTAGTATATTAGCATATTAGCATAGCATATTAGCATATTAGTATATTAGCATATTAGCATATTAGCATAGCTATTAGCATATTAGCATATTAGCATATTAGCATATTAGCATATTAGCATATTAGCATATTAGCATATAGCATAGCATATTAGCATATAGCATATTAGCATATTAGCATATTAGCAAGCATATTAGCATATTAGCATATTAGCATAGCATATTAGCATATTAGCATATTAGCATATTAGCATATTAGCATATTAGCATAGCGTGTTAGCGTATTAGCATATTAGCATAGCATATTAGCATATTAGCATATTAGCATATTAGCATATTAGCATATTAGCATAGCGTGTTAGTGTATTAGCATATTAGCATATTAGCATAGCATATTAGCATATTAGCATATTAGCATATTAGCATATTAGCATATTAGCATATTAGCATAGCATATTAGCATCTTATAGCATATTAGCATATTAGCATATTAGCATATTACATTAGCATAGCATATTAGCATATAGCATATTAGCATATTAGCATATTAGCATATAGTAGCATAGCATATTAGACATATTAGCATATAGCATATTAGCATATAGCATAGCATATTAGCATATTAGCATATTAACATATTAACATATTAGCATATTAGCATAGCATATAAGCATATTAGCATATTAGCATATTAGCATATTAGCATATTAGCATATTAGCAGATTAGCATATTAGCATATTAGCATATTAGCATAGCGTGTTAGCGTGTTAGCGTTATTAGCATATTAGCATATTAGCATATTAGCATATTAGCATATTAGCATAGCATATTAGCATATTAGCATATTAGCATATTAGCATATTAGCATAGCGTGTTAGCGTGTTAGCGTATTAGCATATTAGCATAGCATATTAGCATATTAGCATATTAGCATATTAGCATATTAGCATATTAGCATAGCATATTAGCATATTAGCATATTAGCATAGTATATTAGCATATTAGCATATTAGCATATTAGCATATTAGCATAGCATATTAGCATATTAGCATATTAGCATATTAGCATATTAGCATAGCATATTAGCATATTAGCATATTAGCATATTAGCATATTAGCATATTAGCATAGCGTGTTAGCGTATTAGCATATTAGCATATTAGCATAGCATATTAGCATATTAGCATAGCATATTAGCATATTAGCATATTAGCATATTAGCATATTAGCATAGCGTGTTAGCATATTAGCGTATTAGCATATTAGCATATTAGCATATTAGCATATTAGCATAGCATATTAGCATATTAGCATAGCATATTAGCCTATTAGCATATTAGCATATTAGCAAATTAGCATATTAGCATATTAGCATATTAGCATAGCGTGTTAGTGTATTAGCATATTAGCATATTAGCATAGCATATTAGCATATTAGCATATTAGCATATTAGCATATTAGCATATTAGCATATTCGCATAGCATATTAGCATATTAGCATATTAGCATATTAGCATATTAGCATAGTATATTAGCATATTAGCATATTAGCATATTAGCATATTAGCATATTAGCATATTAGCATAGCATAGCATAGCATATTAGCATATTAGCATATTAGCATATTAGCATAGCATATTAGCATATTAGCATATTAGCGTATTAACATATTAGCATATTAGCATATTAGCATATTAGCATATTAGCATAGCATATTAGCATATTAGCATATTAGCATATTAGCATATTAGCATATTAGCATATTAGCATATTAGCATATTAGCATAGCATATTAGCATATTAGCATATTAGTATATTAGCATATTAGCATATTAGCATATTAGCATAGCATATTAGCATATTAGCATATTAGCATATTAGCATATTAGCATAGCATATTAGCATAGCGTGTTAGCGTATTAGCATATTAGCACATTAGCATATTAGCATATTAACATATTAGCATATTAGCATATTAGCATATTAGCATATTAGCATATTAGCATATTAGCATATTAGCATAGCATATTTGCATATTAGCATATTAGCATAGCATATTAGCATATTAGCATATTAGCATATTAGCATATTAGCATATTAGCATATTAGCATAGCATATTAGCATATTAGCATATTAGCATAGCATATTAGCATATTAGCATATTAGCATAGCAGCATAGCATATTAGCATATTAGCATATTAGCATATTAGCATAGCATATTAGCATATTAGCATATTAGCATATTAGCATATTAGCATATTAGCATATTAGCATATTAGCATAGCATATTAGCATATTAGCATATTAGCATATTAGCATAGCAGCATAGCATATTAGCATATTAGCATATTAGCATATTAGCATAGCATATTAGCATATTAGCATATTAGCATATTAGCATATTAGCATATTAGCATATTAGCATATTAGCATAGCATATTAGCATATTAGCATATTAGCATAGCATATTTGCATATTAGCATATTAGCATAGCATATTAGCATATTAGCATATTAGCATATTAGCATATTAGCATATTAGCATATTAGCATATTAGCATATTAGCATATTAGCATATTAGCATAGCATATTAGCATATTACCATATTAGCATATTAGCATATTAGTATAGCAGCATAGCATATTAGCATATTAGCATATTAGCATATTAGCATATTAGCATATTAGCATAGCATGTTAGCGTATTAGCATATTAGCATATTAGCATATTAGCATATTAGCATATTAGCATAGCATGTTAGCGTATTAGCATATTAGCATATTAGCATAGCATGTTAGCGTATTAGCATATTAGCATAGCATATTAGCATATTAGCATATTAGCATATTAGCATATTAGCGTATTAGCATATTAGCATAGCATATTAGCATATTAGCATATTAGCATATTAGCATATTAGCATATTAGCATATTAGCATATTAGCATATTAGCATAGCAGCATAGCATATTAGCATATTAGCATATTAGCATATTAGCATATTAGCATATTAGCATATTATCATATTAGCATATTAGCATATTAGCATAGCATGTTAGCGTATTAGCATATTAGCATATTAGTAAATTAGCATATTAGCATATTAGCATATTAGCATATTAGCATAGCATATTAGCATATTAGCATATTAGCATATTAGCATATTAGCGTATTAGCATATTAGCATATTAGCATATTAGCATAGCATGTTAGCGTATTAGCATATTAGCATATTAGCATATTAGCATAGCATATTTGCATATTAGCATATTAGCATATTAGCATATTAGCATATTAGCATATTAGCATAGCATATTAGCATATTAGCATATTAGCATATTAGCATATTAGCATAGCATATTAGCGTATTAGCATATTAGCATATTAGCATATTAGCATATTAGCATATTAGCATAGTAGCATATTAGCATATTAGCATAGCGTGTTAGAGTATTAGCATATTAGCATATTAGCATATTAGCATATTAGCATATTAGCATATTAGCATAGCTTGTTAGCATATTAGCATATTAGCATATTAGCATATTAGCATATTAGCATATTAGCATATTAGCATATTAGCATATTAGCATATTAGCATAGCGTGTTAGTGTATTAGCATATTAGCATATTAGCATAGCATATTAGCCTATTAGCATATTAGCATATTAGCATATTAGCATATTAGCATATTAGCATATTAGCATATTAGCATATTAGCATATTAGCATAGCATATTAGCATATTAGCATATTAGCATATTAGCATATTAGCATATTAGCATATTAGCATAGCGTATTAGCGTATTAGCATATTAGCATATTAGCATAGCATATTAGCATATTAGCATATTAGCATATTAGCATATTAGCATATTAGCATAGCATATTAGCATATTAGCATGTTAGCATATTAGCATATTAGCATATTAGCATGTTAGCATATTAGCATATTAGCATATTAGCATATTAGCATAGCGTGTTAGCATATTAGCATATTAGCATATTAGCATATTAGCATATTAGCATAGCTTGTTAGCATATTAGCATATTAGCATATTAGCATATTAGCATATTAGCATATTAGCATAGCATATTAGCATATTAGCATATTAGCATATTAGCATATTAGCATATTAGCATAGCATATTAGCATAACATATTAACATATTAGCATATTAGCATATTAGCATATTAGCATATTAGCATATTAGCATATTAGCATATTAGCATATTAGCATAGCTTGTTAGCATATTAGCGTATTAGCATATTAGCATATTAGCATATTAGCATATTAACATATTAACATATTAACATATTAGCATATTAGCATATTAGCATATTAGCATATTAGTATAGCTTGTTAGCATATTAGCGTATTAGCATATTAGCATATTAGCATATTAGCATATTAGCATATTAGCATAGCATATTAGCATATTAGCATATTAGCATATTAGCATATTAGCATATTAGCATAGCATATTAGCATATTAGCATATTAGCATATTAGCATATTAGCATATTAGCATATTAGCATATTAGCATAGCATATTAGCATATTAGTATATTAGTATATTAGTATATTAGTATATTAGCATATTTGCATAGCATATTAGCATATTAGCATATTAGCATAGCATATTTGCCTATTAGCATATTAGCATATTAGCATATTAGCATATTAGCATATTAGCATATTAGCATATTAGCATATTAGCATAGCATATTAGCATATTAGCATATTAGCATATTAGCATATTAGCATATTAGCATAGCATATTAGCATATTAACATATTAACATATTAACATATTAGCATATTAGCATATTAGCATATTAGCATATTAGTATAGCTTGTTAGCATATTAGCGTATTAGCATATTAGCATATTAGCATATTAGCATATTAGCATATTAGCATAGCATATTAGCATATTAGCATATTAGCATATTAGCATATTAGCATAT
Source organism: Brienomyrus brachyistius (assembly GCF_023856365.1). Taxonomy (NCBI): domain Eukaryota; kingdom Metazoa; phylum Chordata; class Actinopteri; order Osteoglossiformes; family Mormyridae; genus Brienomyrus; species Brienomyrus brachyistius. The sequence goes on along the minus strand of NW_026043208.1, from coordinate 25,201 downwards.
TAGCATAGCATATTAGCATATTAGCATATTAGCATATTAGCATATTAGCATATTAGCATATTAGCATATTAGCATAGCATATTAGCATATTAGTATATTAGTATATTAGTATATTAGTATATTAGCATATTTGCATAGCATATTAGCATATTAGCATATTAGCATAGCATATTTGCCTATTAGCATATTAGCATATTAGCATATTAGCATATTAGCATATTAGCATATTAGCATATTAGCATATTAGCATAGCATATTAGCATATTAGCATATTAGCATATTAGCATATTAGCATATTAGCATAGCATATTAGCATATTAACATATTAACATATTAGCATATTAGCATATTAGCATATTAGCGTATTAGCATATTAGCATATTAGCATAGCATATTAGCATATTATCATATTAGCATATTAGCATATTAGCATAGCATATTAGCATAGCTTAGCATATTAGCGTATTAGCATATTAGCATATTAGCATATTAGCATATTAGAATATTAGCATATTAGCATATTAGCATAGCATATTAGCATATTAGCATATTAGCATATTAGCATAGCATATTAGCATATTAGCATATTAGCATAGCGTGTTAGTGTATTAGCATATTAGCATATTAGCATATTAGCATATTAGCATATTAGCATATTAGCATAGCATATTAGCATATTAGCCTATTAGCATATTAGCATATTAGCATATTAGCATATTAGCATATTAGCATATTAGCATAGCATATTAGCATATTAGCATATTAGCATATTAGCATAGCATATTAGCATATTAGCATATTAGCATATTAGCATAGCATATTAGCTTATTAGCATATTAGCATAGCTTGTTAGCATATTAGCATATTAGCATATTAGCATATTAGCATAACATATTAGCATATTAGCATATTAGCATATTAGCATATTAGCATATTAGCATATTAGCATATTAGCATATTAGCATATTAGCATATTAGCATAGCATATTAGCATATTAGTATATTAGCATATTAGCATATTAGCATATTAGCATATTAGCATAGCATAGCATATTAGCATATTAGCATATTAGCATATTAGCATATTAGCATATTAGCATAGCATATTAGCATATTAGCATAGCATATTAGCATATTAGCATATTAGCATATTAGCATAGCATATTAGCATATTAGCATATTAGCATATTAGCATATTAGCATATTAGCATATTAGCATATTAGCATATTAGCATATTAGCATAGCATATTAGCATATTAGCATATTAGCATATTAGCATATTAGCATATTAGCATATTAGCATATTAGCATATTAGCATATTACCATAGCATATTAGCATATTAGCATATTAGCATATTAGCATATTAGCATAGCATATTAGCATATTAGCATATTAGCATATTAGCATTTTAGCATATTAGCATAGCATATTAGCATATTAGCATATTAGCATAGCATAGCATATTAGCATATTAGCATATTAGCATATTAGCATATTAGCATAGCGTGCTAGCGTATTAGCATATTAGCATATTAGCATAGCATATTAGCGTATTAGCGTATTAGCATATTAGCATATTAGCATATTAGCATATTAGCATATTAGCATATTAGCATAGCATATTAGCATATTATCATATTAGCATATTAGCATATTAGCATAGCATATTAGCATATTAGCATATTAGCATATTAGCATAGCATGTTAGCGTATTAGTATATTAGCATATTAGCATATTAGCATATTAGCATATCATATTAGCATATTAGCATATTAGCATATTAGCATATTAGCATAGCATATTAGCATATTAGCATATTAGCATATTAGCATATTAGCATATTAGCATAGCATATTAGCATATTAGCATGTTAGCATATTAGCATATTAGCATATTAGCATGTTAGCATATTAGCATATTAGCATATTATCATAGCGTGTTAGCGTATTAGCATATTAGCATATTAGCATATTAGCATATTAGCATAGCTTGTTAGCATATTAGCATATTAGCATATTAGCATATTAGCATATTAGCATATTAGCATAGCATATTAGCATATTAGCATATTAGCATATTAGCATATTAGCATATTAGCATAGCGTATTAGCATAACATATTAACATATTAGCATATTAGCATATTAGCATATTAGCATATTAGCATATTAGCATAGCTTGTTAGCATATTAGCGTATTAGCATATTAGCATATTAGCATATTAGCATAGCATATTAGCATATTAACATAACATATTAACATATTAGCATATTAGCATATTAGCATATTAGCATATTAGTATAGCTTGTTAGCATATTAGCGTATTAGCATATTAGCATATTAGCATATTAGCATATTAGCATATTAGCATAGCATATTAGCATATTAGCATATTAGCATATTAGCATATTAGCATATTAGCATAGCATATTAGCATAGCATATTAGCATATTAGCATATTAGCATATTAGCATATTAGCATATTAGCATAGCATATTAGCATATTAGTATATTAGTATATTAGTATATTAGCATATTTGCATAGCATATTAGCATATTAGCATATTAGCATAGCATATTTGCCTATTAGCATATTAGCATATTAGCATATTAGCATATTAGCATATTAGCATATTAGCATATTAGCATATTAGCATAGCATATTAGCATATTAGCATATTAGCATATTAGCATATTAGCATATTAGCATATTAGCATAGCATATTAGCATATTAACATATTAGCATATTAGCATATTAGCGTATTAGCATATTAGCATATTAGCATAGCATATTAGCATATTATCATATTAGCATATTAGCATATTAGCATAGCATATTAGCATATTAGCATAGCTTAGCATATTAGCGTATTAGCATATTAGCATATTAGCATATTAGAATATTAGCATATTAGCATATTAGCATAGCATATTAGCATATTAGCATATTAGCATATTAGCATAGCATATTAGCATATTAGCATATTAGCATAGCGTGTTAGTGTATTAGCATATTAGCATATTAGCATATTAGCATATTAGCATATTAGCATATTAGCATATTAGCATATTAGCATAGCATATTAGCATATTAGCCTATTAGCATATTAGCATATTAGCATATTAGCATATTAGCATATTAGCATATTAGCATAGCATATTAGCATATTAGCATATTAGCATATTAGCATAGCATATTAGCTTATTAGCATATTAGCATAGCTTGTTAGCATATTAGCGTATTAGCATATTAGCATATTAGCATATTAGCATATTAGCATATTAGCATATTAGCATATTAGCATATTAGCATATTAGCATAGCATATTAGCATATTAGCATATTAGCATATTAGCATAGCATATTAGCATATTAGCATATTAGCATATTAGCATATTAGCATATTAGCATAGCATATTAGCATATTAGCATATTAGCATATTAGCATATTAGCATAGCATATTAGCATATTAGCATATTAGCATATTAGCATATTAGCATATTAGCATAGCATATTAGCATATTAGCATATTAGCATATTAGCATATTAGCATATTAGCATATTAGCATAGCATATTAGCATATTAGCATATTAGCATATTAGCATATTAGCATAGCATATTAGCATATTAGCATATTAGCATATTAGCATATTAGCATATTAGCATATTAGCATAGCATATTAGCATATTAGCATATTAGCATATTAGTATATTAGCATATTAGCATAGCATATTAGCATAGCATATTAGCATATTAGTATATTAGCATATTAGCATATTAGCATAGCATATTAGCATATTAGCATATTAGCATATTAGCATATTAGTATATTAGCATATTAGCATAGCATATTAGCATATTAGTATATTAGCATATTAGCATATTAGCATAGCATATTAGCATATTAGCATATTAGCATATTAGCATATTAGCATATTAGCATATTAGCATATTAGCATATTAGCATAGCATATTAGCATATTAGCATATTAGCATATTAGCATATTAGCATAGCATATTAGCATATTAGCATATTAGCATAGCATATTAGCATATTAGCATATTAGCATATTAGCATATTAGCATATTAGCATATTAGCATAGCGTGTTAGCGTATTAGCATATTAGCATAGCATATTAGCATATTAGCATATTAGCATATTAGCATATTAGCATATTAGCATAGCGTGTTAGTGTATTAGCATATTAGCATATTAGCATAGCATATTAGCATATTAGCATATTAGCATATTAGCATATTAGCATATTAGCATATTAGCATATTAGCATAGCATATTAGCATATTAGCATATTAGCATATTAGCATATTAGCATATTAGCATATTAGCATATTAACATATTAGCATAGCATATTAGCATATTAGCATATTAGCATATTAGCATATTAGCATATTAGTATATTAGTATATTAGCATAGCATATTAACATATTAGCATATTAGCATATTAGCATATTAGCATATTAGCATAGCATATTAGCATATTAGCATATTAACATATTAACATATTAGCATATTAGCATAGCATATTAGCATATTAGCATATTAGCATATTAGCATATTAGCATATTAGCATAGCATATTAGCATATTAGCATATTAGCATATTAGCATATTAGCATAGCGTGTTAGCGTGTTAGCGTATTAGCATATTAGCATAGCATATTAGCATATTAGCATATTAGCATATTAGCATATTAGCATATTAGCATAGCATATTAGCATATTAGCATATTAGCATAGTATATTAGCATATTAGCATATTAGCATATTAGCATATTAGCATAGCATATTAGCATATTAGCATATTAGCATATTAGCATATTAGCATAGCATATTAGCATATTAGCATATTAGCATATTAGCATATTAGCATATTAGCATAGCGTGTTAGCGTATTAGCATATTAGCATATTAGCATAGCATATTAGCATATTAGCATAGCATATTAGCATATTAGCATATTAGCATATTAGCATATTAGCATAGCGTGTTAGCATATTAGCGTATTAGCATATTAGCATATTAGCATATTAGCATATTAGCATAGCATATTAGCATATTAGCATAGCATATTAGCCTATTAGCATATTAGCATATTAGCAAATTAGCATATTAGCATATTAGCATATTAGCATAGCGTGTTAGTGTATTAGCATATTAGCATATTAGCATAGCATATTAGCATATTAGCATATTAGCATATTAGCATATTAGCATATTAGCATATTAGCATATTAGCATATTAGCATATTCGCATAGCATATTAGCATATTAGCATATTAGCATATTAGCATATTAGCATAGTATATTAGCATATTAGCATATTAGCATATTAGCATATTAGCATATTAGCATATTAGCATAGCATAGCATAGCATATTAGCATATTAGCATATTAGCATATTAGCATAGCATATTAGCATATTAGCATATTAGCGTATTAACATATTAGCATATTAGCATATTAGCATATTAGCATATTAGCATAGCATATTAGCATATTAGCATATTAGCATATTAGCATATTAGCATATTAGCATATTAGCATATTAGCATATTAGCATATTAGCATAGCATAGCATATTAGCATATTAGCATATTAGCATATTAGCATATTAGCATATTAGCATATTAGCATATTAGCATATTAGCATAGCATAGCATATTAGCATATTAGCATATTAGTATATTAGCATATTAGCATATTAGCATATTAGCATAGCATATTAGCATATTAGCATATTAGCATATTAGCATATTAGCATAGCATATTAGCATAGCGTGTTAGCGTATTAGCATATTAGCACATTAGCATATTAGCATATTAACATATTAGCATATTAGCATATTAGCATATTAGCATATTAGCATATTAGCATATTAGCATATTAGCATAGCATATTTGCATATTAGCATATTAGCATAGCATATTAGCATATTAGCATATTAGCATATTAGCATATTAGCATATTAGCATATTAGCATAGCATATTAGCATATTAGCATATTAGCATAGCATATTAGCATATTAGCATATTAGCATAGCAGCATAGCATATTAGCATATTAGCATATTAGCATATTAGCATAGCATATTAGCATATTAGCATATTAGCATATTAGCATATTAGCATATTAGCATATTAGCATATTAGCATAGCATATTAGCATATTAGCATATTAGCATATTAGCATAGCAGATAGCATATTAGCATATTAGCATATTAGCATATTAGCATATTAGCATATTAGCATATTAGCATATTAGCATATTAGCATATTAGCATATTAGCATATTCATAGCATATTAGCATATTAGCATATTAGCATAGCATATTTGCATATTAGCATATTAGCATATTAGCATATTAGCATATTAGCATATTAGCATATTAGCATATTAGCATATTAGCATATTAGCATATTAGCATATTAGCATAGCATATTAGCATATTAGCATATTAGCTATAGCAGATAGCATATTAGCATATTAGCATATTAGCATATTAGCATATTAGCATATTAGCATAGCATGTTAGCGTATTAGCATATTAGCATATTAGCATATTAGCATATTAGCATATTAGCATATTAGCATAGCATGTTAGCGTATTAGCATATTAGCATATTAGCATAGCATGTTAGCGTTAGCATATTAGCATAGCATATTAGCATATTAGCATATTAGCATATTAGCGTATTAGCATATTAGCATAGCATATTAGCATATTAGCATATTAGCATATTAGCATATTAGCATATTAGCATATTAGCATATTAGCATATTAGCATAGCAGCATAGCATATTAGCATATTAGCATATTAGCATATTAGCATATTAGCATATTATCATATTAGCATATTAGCATATTAGCATAGCATGTTAGCGTATTAGCATATTAGCATATTAGTAAATTAGCATATTAGCATATTAGCATATTAGCATATTAGCATAGCATATTAGCATATTAGCATATTAGCATATTAGCATATTAGCGTATTAGCATATTAGCATATTAGCATATTAGCATAGCATGTTAGCGTATTAGCATATTAGCATATTAGCATATTAGCATAGCATATTTGCATATTAGCATATTAGCATATTAGCATATTAGCATATTAGCATATTAGCATAGCATATTAGCATATTAGCATATTAGCATATTAGCATATTAGCATAGCATATTAGCGTATTAGCATATTAGCATATTAGCATATTAGCATATTAGCATAGTAGCATATTAGCATATTAGCATAGCGTGTTAGAGTATTAGCATATTAGCATATTAGCATATTAGCATATTAGCATATTAGCATATTAGCATATTAGCATAGCTTGTTAGCATATTAGCATATTAGCATATTAGCATATTAGCATATTAGCATATTAGCATATTAGCATATTAGCATATTAGCATATTAGCATATTAGCATATTAGCATATTAGCATAGCGTGTTAGTGTATTAGCATATTAGCATATTAGCATAGCATATTAGCCTATTAGCATATTAGCATATTAGCATATTAGCATATTAGCATATTAGCATATTAGCATATTAGCATATTAGCATATTAGCATAGCATATTAGCATATTAGCATATTAGCATATTAGCATATTAGCATATTAGCATATTAGCATAGCGTATTAGCGTATTAGCATATTAGCATATTAGCATAGCATATTAGCATATTAGCATATTAGCATATTAGCATATTAGCATATTAGCATAGCGTGTTAGCATATTAGCGTATTAGCATATTAGCATGTTACCATACTAGCATATTAGCGTGTTAGCATATTAGCATACTAGCATATTAGCGTGTTAGCATATTAGCATATTAGCATATTAGCATATTTGCATATTAGCATAGCGTGTTAGCATATTAGCGTATTAGCATATTCGCATATTAGCATATTCGCATATTAGCATATTAGCATATTAGTATATTAGCATATTAGCGTGTTAGCATATTAGCGTGTTAGCATGTTAAATGCCATAGCATGCTAATAGCGTGTTAGCGTGTTAGCATGTAAATCGCTTTAGCATGCTCAGATCAGGCTGAATCTTTTGATCTAGGTGTACAGAACCTCCCAGATTCATAATCTACTATGAAAAAACTAAAAATGTAAAACAATGCAAAAAAATATCTTGGTTAGTTATGGTTATAGTTTGGGCAGGGTAGGTTTTAAGCTAGTCATAGTTAGCGTTAGCATTTGTCCCATAGAAGTGAATGAGCGGGCCCCATAAAGATAGGTTTACACTCTATGTGTGAGTTTGTGAATGAACTGTGTGTCTGGTGTTTGAACCTGAATTGTGATACGTTGGTGCCTCTTCCTGGGTTGTTCCCTGCCTCGTGTCTGTAGCTTCTGTGATCCACCTAACCACCTGTTCCAAAAGGCAAATTGATCCCCACAACCCTGAACAGGAGAAGCGGTTTCAGAAAATGGATGAATGTTCCCAGAGGTGTGAGGCAATAGTGCGAACCACTGCACCACTGAATAGTATATGTAGAAGAAAACTACAGCAGATAATCTGGTGTGTGTGTTTTTGAATATCCCTGCCGACTCCGGGAGGTTTGAGCTTCCCTTTTGAGTCTGGTGACTCCCAAGGTTTTTTCCTACTAGTGAGTTTTTTCTTACCATTGTCGCCTATGGCTTACTCACTTGGGGCTTTGGGTGGGGATGTTGTAAAGTTATTTCAGACAATCTAATATTATGATAACGTGCTATACTTTGTTATGTAATTTCATGCAAATTAATTCTTTGGTAACAAGAAACACTTGTTTAATTCATTTTCCCTCCGAACATATCCTGCGTCACTTCCCTCGTGCTCCTGCATTCAAAATGAAAGATTGTCATGCACTGCAGTGCAATCCTCCAACTTGCAAGCAAAACGAGCTCTTAACGAAAATAATTGAATAAATTAGTTTATAGCATGTTTACACCATAAACACATCAGTGATTGAGTGCAACCCTTGTGGACCAGAAGCCTGGCTTTGGCTAATTTTCTGCCATTAAGCTAGCAAACGTGGGTTGGTTATGACGTAAAATAACTTGTGCCTTTAAATTGTTAAAAAAAAAGTCATGTATATAAAGTGAGGTTTGAAACTGACACCATGCCGCTTTAGTGAGGGTCAGCTTAAGTAATATTCTTTCCGTCACGAAATTAAGCCATGGTTTCATGAAACTGTCAGAATTTCATGATATGAAGAAGTCTTCATTCCAAGGACAAATGAGATGTTTCCTTGAATGAAAGTCTATCTCGTGAAATTTTCATCGAAGAAATTTTGCCATGGTTTCATAAAACTACGGAATGATTTCATTGAAACATTGATCTTCAACATGAGATCCTTACTCGATGGAAAGTCATTCACTTGTGATATTAATTCATTCCGTCATGAAATTAAGTCGTTCTTTCATGATACTACCTCTGAATTTCATGATGGGTAGAAGTCTTCATTACAAGGAAACATGAGATGTTTACTAGATTGTAAGTCATTCTCTTCTAATATTGTAATTCCGTCATGAAATTAAGCCATGGTTTCATGAAACGAAGTAGATATTTCAAGATTGAAGAAGTCTCAAATCCAAGGAAACATGAGATGTTTCCTTGATGGAAAATCTTTCTCTTTTGAAATTATGCTATTCCTTGATTAAATTTTGCCATGGTTTCTTGAAACAGTGAATCCATGAAGAAGTCCTTATGATGGAAAGTCATTCTCGTGAAATTAAACCATTACTCGATGAAATTTAGCCATGGATTCAAAAAACTACCTCAGAATTTCATAATATGAAGCAGTCTTCATTGAACGGAAATATGAGAGTTGTACTCGATGGTACGCCATTTGTGATAATTAATTCCGTCATGAAATTAAGCCATGGTTTCATGAAACTGAGTCAAAATGTCATGATATAAAAAGTCTCAAATGTTTCCTTGATGGAAAGTCATTGTCGTGAATTATTCCTTGATTCCTTGAATTTAGCCATAATTTCATGAAACTGTCAACTTCATATGAGTATGACTTCATTGCAAGGAAACACGAGATGATTACTCGATGGTAAGTCATTCTCTTGTTATATTAATTCATTCCGTCATGAATTTAAGCCATGATTTCATTAAACTGTCAGAATCTCATGATATTCCAAAGTCTTGGTGGAAAAGTCCTTATGATGGAAAATCATTAGCGTGGAATTTAAACCATTACTTGATGAAATTTAGCCATGGTTTTATGAATCTAAATCAGCTCCCCTGTAGGATAGAAACCACAGTTTAGTATGATTAAATAGCATATTTCCTACTTTTTAACAGCCTGTTTTTAACATTTAGGCCACAAATTAGCATTAGAAACTGAGGCTAGGCAAGGGTTAGAAAAATTGTGGAATATTCAGACATTAACTTGTATTTTTATGACTGGTCATCTCAACTGTAGGATTGGAAACCATAGTTTAGCATGTTTTTGTCTACAATAATTTTTTATTTTATTTTCATTTTTTAAACACATTGAAATATAAGGCACACTGAAGCCTTTTACAATTGTGCAGTTTTCCAAATATCATACAAACATAAGATTGCTGCATTTACTCTTGAGGGATAAAAAAAGAGAAAAGAGAAAAAAGAAAAACAAAACAACACTAAACAAGAATATTACTCCTGTTTCTGCCCGTGGTAATCAATTCAAAGTTGGCTTTTATAATCCTACTGAATACTAAATGAAACAAATATGTTAAACAAATATGATTTTATCAATCTTTGAGGTCGGTACTGATTTTGTCCGTTAAGATTAGACATCCACTTCATTATCCATTAAATCCAATTCTTTAATATAGATAATGAACGGACTCCATATACTTTCAAATACATATTGTTTGGCCTTTGCGTTATCTTTTCTAATGGAAGACTCGACAAGATCTGTCACATCCACTTATTAGTACTTGGTCTGTGCATCTTAGTCCATAACAGAGCTATACATTTTATTTTATTAAAGGACAATGAGGTCGATAAATATTTGTTCACTTCTACTATAATTATGTTTCTCTTAGGTATAATCCCAGCAGAAAAAGCTTAGGGTCCAGTACAAATTGCTTTAAAATTATCTTTTCAATTATGACTTTATATTTTCCCAAAATATTTGAATAATTTTGCATTGCCAAATACAGTGAAACAAACTTCCTATAACTTCCTTACATTATCTGCATATGTCTGGTATTGCTTTATCTGTTTAATTCAACCGGTGTTATATACTTCCGCATTACCCATTTATACTGTATAAATTTAAGCCGTGAATTAATCGACATTGTGTGAACTTTAGTACAAGCTTCATTCAATCTTCTTCTGAAACTTCTAATTGTAAAACTTCCTTACATGCATTCAACTTATATTGTGAATTCTCAGGTGAGTAAGCTGTTAGCAATTCATAAAATTCAGATATAATACCTTTTATCAGATTATCCTTTATCATAATTTTTTCTAAAAATGAAAGTGAAGGCCAACTAAGAGCATTATCTTGACTTACTTTAACGAAGCATCTCAGCTGGAGGTATTTGAAAAAAATGTTTCCTATTAAGAGTAAATTTAAACTTCAACGCCTCAAAAGACAACATAAAATCACATTACGTCAAACAGAGATCATTTTAAGTCCCTTCGATTCGCACAGTTTGAACATTGCATTCGCTCTTCCTGGTACAAAGAACTGATTCACCCATCTTGGACTATATTGAGATAATGAATGAGAGTCATTTAAATATTTTTATACAGCATACTATATCTATTAATATGTCTTACAATTCGATTTTTAGTTCTTTCCCGTAATTTTTTTGTGTCCGAATATGTATATGAGGGAAAAGTTAGGGTTAGATTATGAGATTCCATTTCTATCCAATGCGGCGACTCATTTGCAGAAAAATAGAACATATTAGACGTCAGTTGTGCTGCCCAATAAGTACCACAATGAATTTGGACATTTTTAACCTCCTCTGTCAAATGGTAAATAAAACAAATATAAACGAAGTCTTGCCTTCCTATTGTTCCATATAAAGCTTACAAACATTGGTTTGACCTTTGAAAACAATCCTGAAGGAGGCGATAAGGGAATATTTTGAAATAAATAAAGTAGTTTGGGTAGTATGTTCATTTAAATATAATATTAATATAATTAAATATTAACTTTCCCAATTACAGATACTGGAAGTGGCATCCGTCTATCAATTGATTCATTAAATTCTTCCATTAAAAGTTCATAGTTGGAATCAACAATAATTTCCAATCTTGGCAAAATCTGTAATCCCAAGAATTTAAACTGATCAACATTAAACATTTTCCTCCAAAATTGGATTTCTTCATTCATTTGAATTAGCAGAATAGTAGACGATTTTGTGTTGTTTACCCTATAAACCAGAAATATAACCAAACGTTTTAATTAGCTGCAGCACTGCCGAAACTGAATTACTTAATTTTGACGAATAGTATGAAATCGTCAGCATACAAGGATATTCTGCGTTCTGTCTGTCCTATTGTTATTCCACAAATTTGCTGATTTGAACTTATTCCAATTGCAAGAGGTTCAATTGCTAGCGTAAACAACAAAGGTCAGAGTGGGCAACCCTGTCGACAACATTTATTAATTTTTATTGGTTTTGAAATATTTCTATTAGCCAAAATATCTACGGTTGAGTTGTCGTATATTACTTTAACCCATTTCTTGAAGCTATCTCCAAGTCAAAATCTTTCTAAAACACTGAAAAGTCCTTTTCGGTATCTAATGATAGGACTGCTGTATCTGAAATCGCATTAGTAGCGTGAATAATGTTTATTACCCTTCTTACATTGTGGAATCCCTGTCTTCCCATTATAAATCCATTTTGATCTTTATTAATAATGTTTGGCAATAATTTTTGTAACCATTTTTGCCTAAAGTTTACATATTATCTTAAGGTCAGAATATAACAAACTTAACTTAACTTATTTTCACATTTGTTAGAGGATTTACCTGTTTTTGGCAATAAGGTAATTAGATCATTATTCATAGAGGTTGTGAAACTACCTTCCTGAAATGTCTCAAGGAACATTTCCATGAGGAGTTAGCAGTTTACTTTTCCATTTTTTATACACATATATTGGGAAACCGTCTGGTCCTGCTCTTTTTCCTGACTTCATACAATCGATACCACGATGACCGCTTGTTTATCCTTGTAGTTCAGAAACCTCATTATTAGCGTTCACGGCGGCGCCTTGGAGTCCTTCATGGGTCCAATGCTGTGCGCCCTTTCGATAATACCTGAGGACTGTAACGTCACAGCATACAACACCTCTGGAATCCACTTCTCCAAAAAGGAGCATGCATCTCGTCCCTCGTCACCTTCCGGAAGGCCTACCATTCTTAAGTTCTTCAAGCGAGATGTGGTTTCCAAATCCACGAGTTCATCCTACAGTGACTTGTTTTTTTGACTACAACTGATTTACTTTAGCTTGCAAGAGAGCAACCACGTCCTCCGCGTATGATATCCTCAATTCAGCTGGCAACACTCATTCATTGCAGTCGATCATTTCCTTCATACACTGAACAAAAATATAAACGCAACACTTTTGTTTTTGCTCCCATTTTTCATGAGATGGACTTAAAGATCTACAATTCATTCCAGATACACAATATTACCATTTCTCTCAAACATTTCTCACAAATCAGTCTAAATGTGTGATAGTGAGCACTTCTGCTTTGCTGAGATAATCCATCCCACCTCACAGGTGTGCCACATCAAGATGCTGATCTGACATCATGGGTAGTGCACAGGTGTACCTTATACTGCCCACAATAAAAGGCCACCCTGGAATGTGCAGTTTTGTCTCACAGCAAAATGCCACAGATGCCACAAGCATTGAGGGAGCGTGCAATTGGCATGCGGACAGCAGGAATGTCAACCAGATCTGTTGCTCGTGCATTGAATGTTCATTTCTCAACCATAAGCCCGTCTCCAAAGGCGTTTCAGAGAATATGGCAGTACATCCAACCGGCCTCACAACCGCAGACCACGTGTAACCACACCAGCCCAGGACCTCCACATCCAGCAGGTTCACCTCCAAGATCGTCTGAGACCAGCCACTCAGACAGATAATGCACGGCCCCATGTTGCAAGGATCTGTACACAGTTCTTGGAAGCTGAAAATGTCCCAGTTCTTGCATGGCCAGCATACTCACCGGACATGTCACCCGTTGAGCATGTTTGGGATGTGCTTGACCGGCGTATACGACAGCGTGTACCAGTTCCCACTAATATCCAACAACTTCGCACAGCCATTGAAGAGGAGTGGACCAACATTCCACAGGCCACAATTGACAATCTGATAAACTCTATGCGAAGAAGATGTGTTGCATTGCATGAGGCAAATGGTGGTCACACCAGATACTGACCGGTTCTGAGTCCCCAGATCCCCAATAAAGCAAAAAACTGCACATTCCAGGGTGGCCTTTTATTGTGGGCAGTATAAGGTACACCTGTGCACTACCCATGATGTCAGATCAGCATCTTGATGTGGCACACCTGTGAGGTGGGATGGATTAGCTCAGCAAAGCAGAAGTGCTCACTATCACACATTTAGACTGATTTGTGAGAAATGTTTGAGAGAAATGGTAATATTGTGTATCTGGAATGAATTGTAGATCTTTAAGTCCATCTCATGAAAATGGGAGCAAAAACAAAAGGTGTTGCGTTTATATTTTTGTTCAGTATACTTTCTATCGCAGTCATAATACCATCAAATCTGGATGAAAATTCAGTTTTCATGGATTTATGGCAGCTAATATTTCATCCGCTTTCACTACTACACCACTGGTCGCGTTCTTCGACATATATTCGTTATATTTCTGTGTCTCACCGCAAATCCGATCAACAGATATCTTCGTCGCTTTCCTATTTTCTTTTCGCACTTTGCCAGACTTCGACATTATATTATTAACTTCAAAACTATGCTACCAGGTTTTTTTTTGTAATTGGCAGTATTCTTAGTAGCATATTATAGTAATTAAGACAGAGCAGTGTGAGACACGTCTTCTCAGCTGGCCGTCATAGCCGGAAGTCCTTCGTTTAGCATGTTTTAATAGCATATTTCCTACTTTACAACGACATATTGATTAACATTAATGCACCAAATTAGGGTTTGGGGTTAGCAAACTGATGTTAGGGTAAGAAAAATGATGGCATATTCAGACATGACCATGTGTTTTTATGACAGTTGTGATCTCCTGTAGTAGAGGAAACTACACATAGGCATATTTCCTACTTTTCAACAGCCTGTTGATTAATATTATATCCCCAAATTATCGTTAGCAAACTGAGGCTAGGGTAGGGTTAGGGTTAGGGTTTAGAGTTAGGGTTAGGGTTAGATTTAGGATTACGATTAGGATTAGGATTAGGATTAGGATTTGGATTAGGATTTGGGTTAGGATTAGGATTAGGATTAGGATTAGGGTTAGGATTCAAATTATGTTTGGATTAGGATTAGCATTAGGATTAGCATTAGGATTATGGTTAGGATTAGGATTAGGATTGGGATTAGGGTTAGGGTTAGTGTTAGGGTTAGGATTAGCTCTAGATTTACCGAGTTTTATTCTCTGCTGAGTCCCAAGATGTTTGTCACCCCTGCTGTGATTTTCGCAGGTCTTCAGCCCCATCCTCCTCCTGCTTTTGTTGTGCAAACACACCCATTACCTGTGAGGCCTGGCACATTTGCATTTTTTACTCAGAGTAGCTGAAATCCTAGGCAGGCTGAACCTCTGTGTGTGACATGGAAACCTTAACAAAAGTGTGCCATATCTATACCAAATATCCCAAACACTGACTGACCTGTAAATATGAAAAGACGCACATTCACAAAATATATGGAAACACTTGTCTGTGTTATTTATTAAAGACATTGAGTGACAATAGAATGAAAAGTTGCTAATAGAATAAAATGAATATAATGAGAACATGCTAAAACTTCAGTCTCCAAAGAATGTTTGTATATTAATGTCATAAGCTGAGTGAAGTCATGGTCCATGGTTTTTGACATGCATCGTCATCTTTCTACCTTTTGTCTCAGTGGTTACTGTCCCACACAGTCTGTCTATCATTCAAAGTCTGTGTTTGCAGCGTTTGAAAACCCAGTGTCCATCATCCCTGTATTTCGCAATGGATTCCCTGGCTAGAAGAATCGGAAACAATATTTTTACTTTCCTCCCTGTAGATGCTTTATACAGAACGTTGGCATTCACGGCCACCAAGTCCAGCATGTTGTAAAACACAGCTACTTGCCACTTGATTGAAGCTGCTCGTACTGAATACATGCGCGCCATTCTAAACACTGACGTGGAGAATTCCTCTCCCTGTGCAGTGTCCTTTGCCAATGGTGGAAGTTCACGGCAAACGTGAACCATGCCCATAAACCATGCCCAGAAATGTGAAGCAGTGTGTGTGACAATGACAGTGAGGTGAAGATATTGTCATTGTGACTTTCTCCCGTCATCCAGAAATGGCTCCATCAGACTCATGACCACGTTCTCTGCCAGCTTTCACCAAAAACAGTGCAGAAAGTTATACTCCAGGAGAACACATGAACATGGATGTACTGCTGTTCTCGACCAAGGTTCATTGTCCATGCAGTATATCGCATCCAAGCAGGAGAAATTTTGGATCAAGTTCTTGATGGATACGGATTTGGAGACCAAATACGTTCCAAATGCGGAAGGCACCCCAGTCACCAGAAAAGGGAGAAGCTGGGTAGAGAACATGGTCATGGTCTGATGGAGCCATTTCTGGATGACGGGAGAAATGTCACAACAGACAATTTCATCACCTCACTGGCACTGTGACACAGACTGCTTCAGCGCAAAACAACACTACTGAGCACAGGGAATAAAGTTTGGTATGAACTTCCTCCAATTTCAAAGGACACTGCACAGGAAGATGAATTCTCCGCGTCAGTGCTTAGAAGTGGCAGTGTCTCCTTGACAATTTATGCACCTAAAAAAACAAGATTTTGTGTGTTCTGATATCCTTGGACCAAGATGTGGCAATCTGTGAAGGCAGAAAGAAGAAACCAAATACGATAACAGACTATAACTACATAAAGGTATGTGAATGTGTGTATAATTTTACATCAGTGCTACAATGTTTTCTGATATGTACTATACAGGGCCTATATAGAAAGACGGTAAAAGCAAATACACTCACTACTCTCTCTCTCACTCTGCTGTTATAGTGTGGTGTAAATGTGTTGGGCCAAATGACGCGCATGTATTCCGTAAGAGCAGCAACATGCAGGTGATCTGTATTTTACAACATGCTGGACCTGGTGGTAGCAAATTCCTACGTTCTGTACAAGGCATGGACAGTGTGGGAAGGCAAAAGAAGATTGAGTCATCTAGCCAAGGAATTCCATTGCCAATTTATGCCACAAATGGCATAGGGGAAAGAGGAAGGCTGCTGCTATGCCCGACTTATATGGACAACTCAGTGTTAGGTACAGGAGAACTGCAACAGAAACCTCAGCAGGTTTACCAGTGCAAAGTGCTACAAATTCACTTGCGCCAAATGCAGGGATGATGGTCACTGGGTCTGCAAACACTGCAAAGTTTGAAACACTCAATTTTTTAATAAATAAAACAGACTAGTGCTTCCATATATTTTGTGATTT
>NW_026043207.1:0-49859 GCF_023856365.1 Brienomyrus brachyistius | reverse complement strand
GGTTTCTAGGGTCTACTTTAAAATCTATATCCCGTATTTTCGTTAATGCCGCCGCCGCATAGTCTGCAATGTGGTCATTAATGTCCTCTATCGTATACCGTTGTTGCGTAGGTAGTAAGTCAGAGTAATGAATAATGGGTGTATAAATAGTGGCCTTGGGAAAAATCCGTCCGGCTGTCCTCCAGAGATCTTGTAACTGTTTAATTGCGGTTTTTTTTGGATGCTGATCCCGATTATCAATCCCCACTGCTAGTACTACTGACTGTACTAGTGGCTGTGGAGATAATTTTTGTAAAATCTGGGAAATATGTCTAAAAGTAGCACCCGGAAAACTATCAACCTGAACCGTGGGTTTTGATATTTGGGAAATTTGACCCAAGTTGCCATCCCCAATGAATACCGTCGGCTTGTGGACCGTCAGAGACCACTCTGTACTTTTTTTGTTTGTACTTTGATGCCTTTGTGGTCTTCTACTATTAGGCTTCATTAGGTCCACAAAATCCTCCTGTGAGGTGGCACAGTCTACTAGTTCCCTGTTGGGAGTTTGTGATTTATTGGCTATGGTCCGTGCTGCTGCTAATATGGGGGAAGATTCAGAATGGGCTGTGGGTGGGAGATGTATCCCTTTTCCCTGGCCCTTCATCATTTTGTTTCCCTTAGCAGCAGCTCTACCCTCCCGGTTGTTAAATTCGGGGGTAGGGGGACCTGTGGAAGCAAATTGAGACAGACTATCACTATCGTTCAGGTTGAGCGTTTCATTAGATCCCTTATCACTCAGGCTGCATATAGCGTGATGCACCTGCGCTGTCGTTGTGATTTGTTTAGGGCCCTGAATCGCCCTATTATAAGGGATCCCACCCTGTGGTGTTTCTGGGAGTTGTAGTTCCCCTTCCCGAGCCACACGCAAATTGAGTTTATCAATCTCGGGAGGACTGATCCGTAAAGGTAAGTCATCATGGATGGTCCTATTACTCCCCTTGGCCTGTTCCTGTACCTTAGCCTGAATGATACCTATGGTTTTATCCAAGGCTTCCTGTTTAAGTTTATTTTGGTACCTCCTTTTGGCCCATTTATTGGCCACTTCCCATTCTCTTTGTTTAAATTGGTTTATTGTGGCTAAGAGTAATTGTCTAACTTGCATATAATGCTCTTGCAATATATGCATATTGGCCTCCATCCATGAGTAGGTGTTTGCCCTTATTTTTTCTGCTGTGCTGTTTGTAGGAGCAGCTGGTTTAATAAACTGTGTGAGCTTGATAACCTGTTTTGTCATCCCTGTTGGGAGCACATTGGTTACTAGTGCACCCTCCACCGTCATCAGGTGGTGTGAGATTTGTATTAGTTTGAAGTATGTTTTGGTAGTTGGTTTGTCCAGGCCTAATGGTATTCCCTGAGTGGTGGTATCCCTGCCCCTAAGATCTGCTATCCCAGTGCAGCCATTCCCCATTAAAGTCATTATTTCAAACTAATCTGTTAGAACCACGCAATAAAATTGCTATCCCACCTTCAATCCACCGTCGACTCGGTCCAGATGAATGTCTCTTGGGACGTCCTGCTCTCCTCAGAAGAGAAATGCTGGAAGGCCTTGGTTCCGGCCTAGGCCCGTCGTTAGGCCTTCTCCTGGAGCTTGGTGGTTCCTTGTTGCCTTTAGGTAAAAGCAAGACCCTTCCGGATCCTCAGGTGAGTTCTAACTCAGTCCAAGTCCGTGCAGACAATCCTTTAATAATCCATCGAGTCCTTAGGTGTTGACGTGGTTTGTATTTTTCGTGGTCCCTTGGCTGTGTTTGCCAGGCTTCCCCAGATTAGTTTGAAATGGTTTGTTTTTTAACTTTAAAATGGAAACTTTATTATAGAAAAATAAAAAAAGGCTACACTGGTCATCAATAGCTTTATAAATCTTAGTTAAAAAGTCCTAACGTTTCGCATCCTGGATGCTTCATCAGAGGACTGGCATAACTGGCAGTGGAAACCAACCCCTTAAATACCATGCAGCTGAGGCTGTTCTGATGCAAGTGTCATGTGATCCACATTGTGACCAATAGTGGTCTCTTGTTTCCTACCCATATATTCCCCCGCCCCCCTCCCCTGGTCATCCTTTTCCCTTTACTCTTATGCTTATATATGGTTCTGATTAAACCAGACTAGTGGCTCTGGCAAGGTTAGGTTAGGGAACATAAGAGTTTAAAAAAAGACACTTGGTGTGTTTTAGGTGCACTGGCAGCACTATTCCTGGTCTTTCTGAACTTCAATTTTTTCCGGGAGGATGACTCTCTACTGGGGATTACGGTGGTGAGAGTAATAAAAGAAAGAAATAAATTGTACCGGTGCCGGCGGCCACGGCGGTGATGGCGATAGCGGCGACCTAAATGATTGTTCCCCCTGGTGGTGGGGCCTGGGAAATAAGTAATTGGCAGGCAATGGTCCAGAAGTAAGTGCATATACCCTATTTATACTTGTTTTTAGTTTTTTATTTTAGATTATTAATCCTTTTCTTTACAGGTCCGCTCAGAAGGAGCCCAACCTGGAGTCTGGTGATGATGGTTCAACTGGTAAAATATCCCATCCCCCAGTGGTCAGTGTCAATTATTGCAAATGGGGGAGATTTTTTTATACATATTAGGATCCCCCCTAAAAAGGTCAGTATAAAAGGTAAGTGTAAAAGGTAAGTATAAATTTAAAACGAGGAGTCTATCTAGGATTGGTGTTCAGGTAGGTGTTAGGGCTAGAGAGAGGCAAGAGGTCTTGGGGTTAGGGAGGGGGAGGGGGTCGTGAGGTTAGGGAAGGGTAGGGGATCTTGGAATTAGGGAAGGGCAGGGGGTCTTAGGGTTAGGGAAGGGCAGGGGGTCTTAGGGTTAGGGAAGGGCAGGGGGTCTTAGGGTTAGGGAAGGGCAGGGGGTCTTGGGGTTAGGGTTAGGGAAGGGAGGGGGTGTAGGGGTTGGGGTTAGGGTTAGGAGGGGGTCTAGGGGTTGGGGAAGGGGCAGGGGGTCTTGGGGTTAGGGTTAGGGAAAGGAGGGGGCCTTGGGGTTGGGGTTAGAGAAAGGAAGGGGTCTTGGGGTTAGGGTTAGGGAAAGGAAGGGGTCATGGGGTTAGGGTTGGGGAAAGGAGGGGGTCTTAGGGTTAGGGTTAGGGAAAGGAAGGGGTCTAGGGGTTAGGGAAGGGCAGGGGGTCTTAGGGTTAGGGTTAGGGAAAGGAGGGGATCTTGGGGTTAGGGTTAGGGAAAGGAAGGGGTCTTGGGGTTAGGGTTAGGGAAAGGAAAGGGTCATGGGGTTAGGGTTAGGGAAAGGAGGGGGTCTTAGGGTTAGGGAAAATGGGGGATCTTAAGGTTGGGGTTAGGATGAAGGTTTAGGCCAAGGTGTAGTGTGAAAGGTCCCGTCCAAGGTTTGGAACAGGGGTAGAGGCTCCCACTATACCAGTGAGGCTTTTAAATAGGAGTCAAGAACTTCAAACTTCTGCCATTTGGTAGTTTACATTTTATTCTGGTCCTGACTTGCCTTTCCTCCTTCTGCTGTAGGTTGTGTGCGTCCAAAGGAGACAAGGAAGAGGGAACAGCATGCCCCATGCACTGCCTCCCTCCCAGTTAAGCCTTTAATTGAAACATCATACCTCCTAGATTCCTATCCTCCTCTTTCTAAAGAGTTAATTAAAAATAATAATAAATATATATAATTAAATAGTTGGATAAAATAGATCCTTAAAAAATAGGACAATAAATAATCCAATAATACTAAGACTAATATAATGATTAACTTTAATTTAAGACCAAACTGCCCTGGAGAGTGAGTATTAAAATCAGTATGAACCACCATCCCTTTTAAAAGAAGTGCTTAACAAAAAACAGGAAGTGCTTATTACCGATCAATTAGTGGATATTAGTATTATTAATTAAACACACATATTTATATATATATATATATATATATCACACATCGAGCCATATGTTAATATAATTAGTATTTTAATCCATTGGCTGTCCATCCTACCTAATCCCAGGGGACCTCTAATCCATGCCTACCCACCACCCCTCCATCTCTTCATGCCAGGACTCAAATATTCTACTTGCTGTGTCCTTGGTCCACTGGGTTGGGTTTCTAGGGTCTACTTTAAAATCTATATCCCGTATTTTCGTTAATGCCGCCGCCGCATAGTCTGCAATGTGGTCATTAATGTCCTCTATCGTATACCGTTGTTGCGTAGGTAGTAAGTCAGAGTAATGAATAATGGGTGTATAAATAGTGGCCTTGGGAAAAATCCGTCCGGCTGTCCTCCAGAGATCTTGTAACTGTTTAATTGCGGTTTTTTTTTGGATGCTGATCCCGATTATCAATCCCCACTGCTAGTACTACTGACTGTACTAGTGGCTGTGGAGATAATTTTTGTAAAATCTGGGAAATATGTCTAAAAGTAGCACCCGGAAAACTATCAACCTGAACCGTGGGTTTTGATATTTGGGAAATTTGACCCAAGTTGCCATCCCCAATGAATACCGTCGGCTTGTGGACCGTCAGAGACCACTCTGTACTTTTTTTGTTTGTACTTTGATGCCTTTGTGGTCTTCTACTATTAGGCTTCATTAGGTCCACAAAATCCTCCTGTGAGGTGGCACAGTCTACTAGTTCCCTGTTGGGAGTTTGTGATTTATTGGCTATGGTCCGTGCTGCTGCTAATATGGGGGAAGATTCAGAATGGGCTGTGGGTGGGAGATGTATCCCTTTTCCCTGGCCCTTCATCATTTTGTTTCCCTTAGCAGCAGCTCTACCCTCCCGGTTGTTAAATTCGGGGGTAGGGGGACCTGTGGAAGCAAATTGAGACAGACTATCACTATCGTTCAGGTTGAGCGTTTCATTAGATCCCTTATCACTCAGGCTGCATATAGCGTGATGCACCTGCGCTGTCGTTGTGATTTGTTTAGGGCCCTGAATCGCCCTATTATAAGGGATCCCACCCTGTGGTGTTTCTGGGAGTTGTAGTTCCCCTTCCCGAGCCACACGCAAATTGAGTTTATCAATCTCGGGAGGACTGATCCGTAAAGGTAAGTCATCATGGATGGTCCTATTACTCCCCTTGGCCTGTTCCTGTACCTTAGCCTGAATGATACCTATGGTTTTATCCAAGGCTTCCTGTTTAAGTTTATTTTGGTACCTCCTTTTGGCCCATTTATTGGCCACTTCCCATTCTCTTTGTTTAAATTGGTTTATTGTGGCTAAGAGTAATTGTCTAACTTGCATATAATGCTCTTGCAATATATGCATATTGGCCTCCATCCATGAGTAGGTGTTTGCCCTTATTTTTTCTGCTGTGCTGTTTGTAGGAGCAGCTGGTTTAATAAACTGTGTGAGCTTGATAACCTGTTTTGTCATCCCTGTTGGGAGCACATTGGTTACTAGTGCACCCTCCACCGTCATCAGGTGGTGTGAGATTTGTATTAGTTTGAAGTATGTTTTGGTAGTTGGTTTGTCCAGGCCTAATGGTATTCCCTGAGTGGTGGTATCCCTGCCCCTAAGATCTGCTATCCCAGTGCAGCCATTCCCCATTAAAGTCATTATTTCAAACTAATCTGTTAGAACCACGCAATAAAATTGCTATCCCACCTTCAATCCACCGTCGACTCGGTCCAGATGAATGTCTCTTGGGACGTCCTGCTCTCCTCAGAAGAGAAATGCTGGAAGGCCTTGGTTCCGGCCTAGGCCCGTCGTTAGGCCTTCTCCTGGAGCTTGGTGGTTCCTTGTTGCCTTTAGGTAAAAGCAAGACCCTTCCGGATCCTCAGGTGAGTTCTAACTCAGTCCAAGTCGTGCAGACAATCCTTTAATAATCCATCGAGTCCTTAGGTGTTGACGTGGTTTGTATTTTTCGTGGTCCCTTGGCTGTGTTTGCCAGGCTTCCCCAGATTAGTTTGAAATGGTTTGTTTTTTAACTTTAAAATGGAAACTTTATTATAGAAAAATAAAAAAAGGCTACACTGGTCATCAATAGCTTTATAAATCTTAGTTAAAAAGTCCTAACGTTTCGCATCCTGGATGCTTCATCAGAGGACTGGCATAACTGGCAGTGGAAACCAACCCCTTAAATACCATGCAGCTGAGGCTGTTCTGATGCAAGTGTCATGTGATCCACATTGTGACCAATAGTGGTCTCTTGTTTCCTACCCATATATTCCCCCGCCCCCTCCCCTGGTCATCCTTTTCCCTTTACTCTTATGCTTATATATGGTTCTGATTAAACCAGACTAGTGGCTCTGGCAAGGTTAGGTTAGGGAACATAAGAGTTTAAAAAAAGACACTTGGTGTGTTTTAGGTGCACTGGCAGCACTATTCCTGGTCTTTCTGAACTTCAATTTTTTCCGGGGAGGATGACTCTCTACTGGGGATTACGGTGGTGAGAGTAATAAAAGAAAGAAATAAATTGTACCGGTGCCGGCGGCCACGGCGGTGATGGCGATAGCGGCGACCTAAATGATTGTTCCCCCTGGTGGTGGGGCCTGGGAAATAAGTAATTGGCAGGCAATGGTCCAGAAGTAAGTGCATATACCCTATTTATACTTGTTTTTAGTTTTTTATTTTAGATTATTAATCCTTTTCTTTACAGGTCCGCTCAGAAGGAGCCCAACCTGGAGTCTGGTGATGATGGTTCAACTGGTAAAATATCCCATCCCCCAGTGGTCAGTGTCAATTATTGCAAATGGGGGAGATTTTTTTATACATATTAGGATCCCCCCTAAAAAGGTCAGTATAAAAGGTAAGTGTAAAAGGTAAGTATAAATTTAAAACGAGGAGTCTATCTAGGATTGGTGTTCAGGTAGGTGTTAGGGCTAGAGAGAGGCAAGAGGTCTTGGGGTTAGGGAGGGGGAGGGGGTCGTGAGGTTAGGGAAGGGTAGGGGATCTTGGAATTAGGGAAGGGCAGGGGGTCTTAGGGTTAGGGAAGGGCAGGGGGTCTTAGGGTTAGGGAAGGGCAGGGGGTCTTAGGGTTAGGGAAGGGCAGGGGGTCTTGGGGTTAGGGTTAGGGAAGGGAGGGGGTGTAGGGGTTGGGGTTAGGGTTAGGAGGGGGTCTAGGGGTTGGGGAAGGGGCAGGGGGTCTTGGGGTTAGGGTTAGGGAAAGGAGGGGGCCTTGGGGTTGGGGTTAGAGAAAGGAAGGGGTCTTGGGGTTAGGGTTAGGGAAAGGAAGGGGTCATGGGGTTAGGGTTGGGGAAAGGAGGGGGTCTTAGGGTTAGGGTTAGGGAAAGGAAGGGGTCTAGGGGTTAGGGAAGGGCAGGGGGTCTTAGGGTTAGGGTTAGGGAAAGGAGGGGATCTTGGGGTTAGGGTTAGGGAAAGGAAGGGGTCTTGGGGTTAGGGTTAGGGAAAGGAAAGGGTCATGGGGTTAGGGTTAGGGAAAGGAGGGGGTCTTAGGGTTAGGGAAAATGGGGGATCTTAAGGTTGGGGTTAGGATGAAGGTTTAGGCCAAGGTGTAGTGTGAAAGGTCCCGTCCAAGGTTTGGAACAGGGGTAGAGGCTCCCACTATACCAGTGAGGCTTTTAAATAGGAGTCAAGAACTTCAAACTTCTGCCATTTGGTAGTTTACATTTTATTCTGGTCCTGACTTGCCTTTCCTCCTTCTGCTGTAGGTTGTGTGCGTCCAAAGGAGACAAGGAAGAGGGAACAGCATGCCCCATGCACTGCCTCCCTCCCAGTTAAGCCTTTAATTGAAACATCATACCTCCTAGATTCCTATCCTCCTCTTTCTAAAGAGTTAATTAAAAATAATAATAAATATATATAATTAAATAGTTGGATAAAATAGATCCTTAAAAAATAGGACAATAAATAATCCAATAATACTAAGACTAATATAATGATTAACTTTAATTTAAGACCAAACTGCCCTGGAGAGTGAGTATTAAAATCAGTATGAACCACCATCCCTTTTAAAAGAAGTGCTTAACAAAAAACAGGAAGTGCTTATTACCGATCAATTAGTGGATATTAGTATTATTAATTAAACACACATATTTATATATATATATATATATATATCACACATCGAGCCATATGTTAATATAATTAGTATTTTAATCCATTGGCTGTCCATCCTACCTAATCCCAGGGGACCTCTAATCCATGCCTACCCACCACCCCTCCATCTCTTCATGCCAGGACTCAAATATTCTACTTGCTGTGTCCTTGGTCCACTGGGTTGGGTTTCTAGGGTCTACTTTAAAATCTATATCCCGTATTTTCGTTAATGCCGCCGCCGCATAGTCTGCAATGTGGTCATTAATGTCCTCTATCGTATACCGTTGTTGCGTAGGTAGTAAGTCAGAGTAATGAATAATGGGTGTATAAATAGTGGCCTTGGGAAAAATCCGTCCGGCTGTCCTCCAGAGATCTTGTAACTGTTTAATTGCGGTTTTTTTTGGATGCTGATCCCGATTATCAATCCCCACTGCTAGTACTACTGACTGTACTAGTGGCTGTGGAGATAATTTTTGTAAAATCTGGGAAATATGTCTAAAAGTAGCACCCGGAAAACTATCAACCTGAACCGTGGGTTTTGATATTTGGGAAATTTGACCCAAGTTGCCATCCCCAATGAATACCGTCGGCTTGTGGACCGTCAGAGACCACTCTGTACTTTTTTTGTTTGTACTTTGATGCCTTTGTGGTCTTCTACTATTAGGCTTCATTAGGTCCACAAAATCCTCCTGTGAGGTGGCACAGTCTACTAGTTCCCTGTTGGGAGTTTGTGATTTATTGGCTATGGTCCGTGCTGCTGCTAATATGGGGGAAGATTCAGAATGGGCTGTGGGTGGGAGATGTATCCCTTTTCCCTGGCCCTTCATCATTTTGTTTCCCTTAGCAGCAGCTCTACCCTCCCGGTTGTTAAATTCGGGGGTAGGGGGACCTGTGGAAGCAAATTGAGACAGACTATCACTATCGTTCAGGTTGAGCGTTTCATTAGATCCCTTATCACTCAGGCTGCATATAGCGTGATGCACCTGCGCTGTCGTTGTGATTTGTTTAGGGCCCTGAATCGCCCTATTATAAGGGATCCCACCCTGTGGTGTTTCTGGGAGTTGTAGTTCCCCTTCCCGAGCCACACGCAAATTGAGTTTATCAATCTCGGGAGGACTGATCCGTAAAGGTAAGTCATCATGGATGGTCCTATTACTCCCCTTGGCCTGTTCCTGTACCTTAGCCTGAATGATACCTATGGTTTTATCCAAGGCTTCCTGTTTAAGTTTATTTTGGTACCTCCTTTTGGCCCATTTATTGGCCACTTCCCATTCTCTTTGTTTAAATTGGTTTATTGTGGCTAAGAGTAATTGTCTAACTTGCATATAATGCTCTTGCAATATATGCATATTGGCCTCCATCCATGAGTAGGTGTTTGCCCTTATTTTTTCTGCTGTGCTGTTTGTAGGAGCAGCTGGTTTAATAAACTGTGTGAGCTTGATAACCTGTTTTGTCATCCCTGTTGGGAGCACATTGGTTACTAGTGCACCCTCCACCGTCATCAGGTGGTGTGAGATTTGTATTAGTTTGAAGTATGTTTTGGTAGTTGGTTTGTCCAGGCCTAATGGTATTCCCTGAGTGGTGGTATCCCTGCCCCTAAGATCTGCTATCCCAGTGCAGCCATTCCCCATTAAAGTCATTATTTCAAACTAATCTGTTAGAACCACGCAATAAAATTGCTATCCCACCTTCAATCCACCGTCGACTCGGTCCAGATGAATGTCTCTTGGGACGTCCTGCTCTCCTCAGAAGAGAAATGCTGGAAGGCCTTGGTTCCGGCCTAGGCCCGTCGTTAGGCCTTCTCCTGGAGCTTGGTGGTTCCTTGTTGCCTTTAGGTAAAAGCAAGACCCTTCCGGATCCTCAGGTGAGTTCTAACTCAGTCCAAGTCGTGCAGACAATCCTTTAATAATCCATCGAGTCCTTAGGTGTTGACGTGGTTTGTATTTTTCGTGGTCCCTTGGCTGTGTTTGCCAGGCTTCCCCAGATTAGTTTGAAATGGTTTGTTTTTTAACTTTAAAATGGAAACTTTATTATAGAAAAATAAAAAAAGGCTACACTGGTCATCAATAGCTTTATAAATCTTAGTTAAAAAGTCCTAACGTTTCGCATCCTGGATGCTTCATCAGAGGACTGGCATAACTGGCAGTGGAAACCAACCCCTTAAATACCATGCAGCTGAGGCTGTTCTGATGCAAGTGTCATGTGATCCACATTGTGACCAATAGTGGTCTCTTGTTTCCTACCCATATATTCCCCCGCCCCCTCCCCTGGTCATCCTTTTCCCTTTACTCTTATGCTTATATATGGTTCTGATTAAACCAGACTAGTGGCTCTGGCAAGGTTAGGTTAGGGAACATAAGAGTTTAAAAAAAGACACTTGGTGTGTTTTAGGTGCACTGGCAGCACTATTCCTGGTCTTTCTGAACTTCAATTTTTTCCGGGGAGGATGACTCTCTACTGGGGATTACGGTGGTGAGAGTAATAAAAGAAAGAAATAAATTGTACCGGTGCCGGCGGCCACGGCGGTGATGGCGATAGCGGCGACCTAAATGATTGTTCCCCCTGGTGGTGGGGCCTGGGAAATAAGTAATTGGCAGGCAATGGTCCAGAAGTAAGTGCATATACCCTATTTATACTTGTTTTTAGTTTTTTATTTTAGATTATTAATCCTTTTCTTTACAGGTCCGCTCAGAAGGAGCCCAACCTGGAGTCTGGTGATGATGGTTCAACTGGTAAAATATCCCATCCCCCAGTGGTCAGTGTCAATTATTGCAAATGGGGGAGATTTTTTTATACATATTAGGATCCCCCCTAAAAAGGTCAGTATAAAAGGTAAGTGTAAAAGGTAAGTATAAATTTAAAACGAGGAGTCTATCTAGGATTGGTGTTCAGGTAGGTGTTAGGGCTAGAGAGAGGCAAGAGGTCTTGGGGTTAGGGAGGGGGAGGGGGTCGTGAGGTTAGGGAAGGGTAGGGGATCTTGGAATTAGGGAAGGGCAGGGGGGTCTTAGGGTTAGGGAAGGGCAGGGGGGTCTTAGGGTTAGGGAAGGGCAGGGGGTCTTAGGGTTAGGGAAGGGCAGGGGGTCTTGGGGTTAGGGTTAGGGAAGGGAGGGGGTGTAGGGGTTGGGGTTAGGGTTAGGAGGGGGTCTAGGGGTTGGGGAAGGGGCAGGGGGTCTTGGGGTTAGGGTTAGGGAAAGGAGGGGGCCTTGGGGTTGGGGTTAGAGAAAGGAAGGGGTCTTGGGGTTAGGGTTAGGGAAAGGAAGGGGTCATGGGGTTAGGGTTGGGGAAAGGAGGGGGTCTTAGGGTTAGGGTTAGGGAAAGGAAGGGGTCTAGGGGTTAGGGAAGGGCAGGGGGTCTTAGGGTTAGGGTTAGGGAAAGGAGGGGATCTTGGGGTTAGGGTTAGGGAAAGGAAGGGGTCTTGGGGTTAGGGTTAGGGAAAGGAAAGGGTCATGGGGTTAGGGTTAGGGAAAGGAGGGGGTCTTAGGGTTAGGGAAAATGGGGGATCTTAAGGTTGGGGTTAGGATGAAGGTTTAGGCCAAGGTGTAGTGTGAAAGGTCCCGTCCAAGGTTTGGAACAGGGGTAGAGGCTCCCACTATACCAGTGAGGCTTTTAAATAGGAGTCAAGAACTTCAAACTTCTGCCATTTGGTAGTTTACATTTTATTCTGGTCCTGACTTGCCTTTCCTCCTTCTGCTGTAGGTTGTGTGCGTCCAAAGGAGACAAGGAAGAGGGAACAGCATGCCCCATGCACTGCCTCCCTCCCAGTTAAGCCTTTAATTGAAACATCATACCTCCTAGATTCCTATCCTCCTCTTTCTAAAGAGTTAATTAAAAATAATAATAAATATATATAATTAAATAGTTGGATAAAATAGATCCTTAAAAAATAGGACAATAAATAATCCAATAATACTAAGACTAATATAATGATTAACTTTAATTTAAGACCAAACTGCCCTGGAGAGTGAGTATTAAAATCAGTATGAACCACCATCCCTTTTAAAAGAAGTGCTTAACAAAAAACAGGAAGTGCTTATTACCGATCAATTAGTGGATATTAGTATTATTAATTAAACACACATATTTATATATATATATATATATATATCACACATCGAGCCATATGTTAATATAATTAGTATTTTAATCCATTGGCTGTCCATCCTACCTAATCCCAGGGGACCTCTAATCCATGCCTACCCACCACCCCTCCATCTCTTCATGCCAGGACTCAAATATTCTACTTGCTGTGTCCTTGGTCCACTGGGTTGGGTTTCTAGGGTCTACTTTAAAATCTATATCCCGTATTTTCGTTAATGCCGCCGCCGCATAGTCTGCAATGTGGTCATTAATGTCCTCTATCGTATACCGTTGTTGCGTAGGTAGTAAGTCAGAGTAATGAATAATGGGTGTATAAATAGTGGCCTTGGGAAAAATCCGTCCGGCTGTCCTCCAGAGATCTTGTAACTGTTTAATTGCGGTTTTTTTTGGATGCTGATCCCGATTATCAATCCCCACTGCTAGTACTACTGACTGTACTAGTGGCTGTGGAGATAATTTTTGTAAAATCTGGGAAATATGTCTAAAAGTAGCACCCGGAAAACTATCAACCTGAACCGTGGGTTTTGATATTTGGGAAATTTGACCCAAGTTGCCATCCCCAATGAATACCGTCGGCTTGTGGACCGTCAGAGACCACTCTGTACTTTTTTTGTTTGTACTTTGATGCCTTTGTGGTCTTCTACTATTAGGCTTCATTAGGTCCACAAAATCCTCCTGTGAGGTGGCACAGTCTACTAGTTCCCTGTTGGGAGTTTGTGATTTATTGGCTATGGTCCGTGCTGCTGCTAATATGGGGGAAGATTCAGAATGGGCTGTGGGTGGGAGATGTATCCCTTTTCCCTGGCCCTTCATCATTTTGTTTCCCTTAGCAGCAGCTCTACCCTCCCGGTTGTTAAATTCGGGGGTAGGGGGACCTGTGGAAGCAAATTGAGACAGACTATCACTATCGTTCAGGTTGAGCGTTTCATTAGATCCCTTATCACTCAGGCTGCATATAGCGTGATGCACCTGCGCTGTCGTTGTGATTTGTTTAGGGCCCTGAATCGCCCTATTATAAGGGATCCCACCCTGTGGTGTTTCTGGGAGTTGTAGTTCCCCTTCCCGAGCCACACGCAAATTGAGTTTATCAATCTCGGGAGGACTGATCCGTAAAGGTAAGTCATCATGGATGGTCCTATTACTCCCCTTGGCCTGTTCCTGTACCTTAGCCTGAATGATACCTATGGTTTTATCCAAGGCTTCCTGTTTAAGTTTATTTTGGTACCTCCTTTTGGCCCATTTATTGGCCACTTCCCATTCTCTTTGTTTAAATTGGTTTATTGTGGCTAAGAGTAATTGTCTAACTTGCATATAATGCTCTTGCAATATATGCATATTGGCCTCCATCCATGAGTAGGTGTTTGCCCTTATTTTTTCTGCTGTGCTGTTTGTAGGAGCAGCTGGTTTAATAAACTGTGTGAGCTTGATAACCTGTTTTGTCATCCCTGTTGGGAGCACATTGGTTACTAGTGCACCCTCCACCGTCATCAGGTGGTGTGAGATTTGTATTAGTTTGAAGTATGTTTTGGTAGTTGGTTTGTCCAGGCCTAATGGTATTCCCTGAGTGGTGGTATCCCTGCCCCTAAGATCTGCTATCCCAGTGCAGCCATTCCCCATTAAAGTCATTATTTCAAACTAATCTGTTAGAACCACGCAATAAAATTGCTATCCCACCTTCAATCCACCGTCGACTCGGTCCAGATGAATGTCTCTTGGGACGTCCTGCTCTCCTCAGAAGAGAAATGCTGGAAGGCCTTGGTTCCGGCCTAGGCCCGTCGTTAGGCCTTCTCCTGGAGCTTGGTGGTTCCTTGTTGCCTTTAGGTAAAAGCAAGACCCTTCCGGATCCTCAGGTGAGTTCTAACTCAGTCCAAGTCGTGCAGACAATCCTTTAATAATCCATCGAGTCCTTAGGTGTTGACGTGGTTTGTATTTTTCGTGGTCCCTTGGCTGTGTTTGCCAGGCTTCCCCAGATTAGTTTGAAATGGTTTGTTTTTTAACTTTAAAATGGAAACTTTATTATAGAAAAATAAAAAAAGGCTACACTGGTCATCAATAGCTTTATAAATCTTAGTTAA
Source organism: Brienomyrus brachyistius (assembly GCF_023856365.1). Classification (NCBI taxonomy): domain Eukaryota; kingdom Metazoa; phylum Chordata; class Actinopteri; order Osteoglossiformes; family Mormyridae; genus Brienomyrus; species Brienomyrus brachyistius. The sequence continues at coordinate 35,704 of NW_026043207.1, read as the reverse complement.
AAAGTCCTAACGTTTCGCATCCTGGATGCTTCATCAGAGGACTGGCATAACTGGCAGTGGAAACCAACCCCTTAAATACCATGCAGCTGAGGCTGTTCTGATGCAAGTGTCATGTGATCCACATTGTGACCAATAGTGGTCTCTTGTTTCCTACCCATATATTCCCCCGCCCCCTCCCCTGGTCATCCTTTTCCCTTTACTCTTATGCTTATATATGGTTCTGATTAAACCAGACTAGTGGCTCTGGCAAGGTTAGGTTAGGGAACATAAGAGTTTAAAAAAAGACACTTGGTGTGTTTTAGGTGCACTGGCAGCACTATTCCTGGTCTTTCTGAACTTCAATTTTTTCCGGGGAGGATGACTCTCTACTGGGGATTACGGTGGTGAGAGTAATAAAAGAAAGAAATAAATTGTACCGGTGCCGGCGGCCACGGCGGTGATGGCGATAGCGGCGACCTAAATGATTGTTCCCCCTGGTGGTGGGGCCTGGGAAATAAGTAATTGGCAGGCAATGGTCCAGAAGTAAGTGCATATACCCTATTTATACTTGTTTTTAGTTTTTTATTTTAGATTATTAATCCTTTTCTTTACAGGTCCGCTCAGAAGGAGCCCAACCTGGAGTCTGGTGATGATGGTTCAACTGGTAAAATATCCCATCCCCCAGTGGTCAGTGTCAATTATTGCAAATGGGGGAGATTTTTTTATACATATTAGGATCCCCCCTAAAAAGGTCAGTATAAAAGGTAAGTGTAAAAGGTAAGTATAAATTTAAAACGAGGAGTCTATCTAGGATTGGTGTTCAGGTAGGTGTTAGGGCTAGAGAGAGGCAAGAGGTCTTGGGGTTAGGGAGGGGGAGGGGGTCGTGAGGTTAGGGAAGGGTAGGGGATCTTGGAATTAGGGAAGGGCAGGGGGTCTTAGGGTTAGGGAAGGGCAGGGGGTCTTAGGGTTAGGGAAGGGCAGGGGGTCTTAGGGTTAGGGAAGGGCAGGGGGTCTTGGGGTTAGGGTTAGGGAAGGGAGGGGGTGTAGGGGTTGGGGTTAGGGTTAGGAGGGGGTCTAGGGGTTGGGGAAGGGGCAGGGGGTCTTGGGGTTAGGGTTAGGGAAAGGAGGGGGCCTTGGGGTTGGGGTTAGAGAAAGGAAGGGGTCTTGGGGTTAGGGTTAGGGAAAGGAAGGGGTCATGGGGTTAGGGTTGGGGAAAGGAGGGGGTCTTAGGGTTAGGGTTAGGGAAAGGAAGGGGTCTAGGGGTTAGGGAAGGGCAGGGGGTCTTAGGGTTAGGGTTAGGGAAAGGAGGGGATCTTGGGGTTAGGGTTAGGGAAAGGAAGGGGTCTTGGGGTTAGGGTTAGGGAAAGGAAAGGGTCATGGGGTTAGGGTTAGGGAAAGGAGGGGGTCTTAGGGTTAGGGAAAATGGGGGATCTTAAGGTTGGGGTTAGGATGAAGGTTTAGGCCAAGGTGTAGTGTGAAAGGTCCCGTCCAAGGTTTGGAACAGGGGTAGAGGCTCCCACTATACCAGTGAGGCTTTTAAATAGGAGTCAAGAACTTCAAACTTCTGCCATTTGGTAGTTTACATTTTATTCTGGTCCTGACTTGCCTTTCCTCCTTCTGCTGTAGGTTGTGTGCGTCCAAAGGAGACAAGGAAGAGGGAACAGCATGCCCCATGCACTGCCTCCCTCCCAGTTAAGCCTTTAATTGAAACATCATACCTCCTAGATTCCTATCCTCCTCTTTCTAAAGAGTTAATTAAAAATAATAATAAATATATATAATTAAATAGTTGGATAAAATAGATCCTTAAAAAATAGGACAATAAATAATCCAATAATACTAAGACTAATATAATGATTAACTTTAATTTAAGACCAAACTGCCCTGGAGAGTGAGTATTAAAATCAGTATGAACCACCATCCCTTTTAAAAGAAGTGCTTAACAAAAAACAGGAAGTGCTTATTACCGATCAATTAGTGGATATTAGTATTATTAATTAAACACACATATTTATATATATATATATATATATATCACACATCGAGCCATATGTTAATATAATTAGTATTTTAATCCATTGGCTGTCCATCCTACCTAATCCCAGGGGACCTCTAATCCATGCCTACCCACCACCCCTCCATCTCTTCATGCCAGGACTCAAATATTCTACTTGCTGTGTCCTTGGTCCACTGGGTTGGGTTTCTAGGGTCTACTTTAAAATCTATATCCCGTATTTTCGTTAATGCCGCCGCCGCATAGTCTGCAATGTGGTCATTAATGTCCTCTATCGTATACCGTTGTTGCGTAGGTAGTAAGTCAGAGTAATGAATAATGGGTGTATAAATAGTGGCCTTGGGAAAAATCCGTCCGGCTGTCCTCCAGAGATCTTGTAACTGTTTAATTGCGGTTTTTTTTTGGATGCTGATCCCGATTATCAATCCCCACTGCTAGTACTACTGACTGTACTAGTGGCTGTGGAGATAATTTTTGTAAAATCTGGGAAATATGTCTAAAAGTAGCACCCGGAAAACTATCAACCTGAACCGTGGGTTTTGATATTTGGGAAATTTGACCCAAGTTGCCATCCCCAATGAATACCGTCGGCTTGTGGACCGTCAGAGACCACTCTGTACTTTTTTTGTTTGTACTTTGATGCCTTTGTGGTCTTCTACTATTAGGCTTCATTAGGTCCACAAAATCCTCCTGTGAGGTGGCACAGTCTACTAGTTCCCTGTTGGGAGTTTGTGATTTATTGGCTATGGTCCGTGCTGCTGCTAATATGGGGGAAGATTCAGAATGGGCTGTGGGTGGGAGATGTATCCCTTTTCCCTGGCCCTTCATCATTTTGTTTCCCTTAGCAGCAGCTCTACCCTCCCGGTTGTTAAATTCGGGGGTAGGGGGACCTGTGGAAGCAAATTGAGACAGACTATCACTATCGTTCAGGTTGAGCGTTTCATTAGATCCCTTATCACTCAGGCTGCATATAGCGTGATGCACCTGCGCTGTCGTTGTGATTTGTTTAGGGCCCTGAATCGCCCTATTATAAGGGATCCCACCCTGTGGTGTTTCTGGGAGTTGTAGTTCCCCTTCCCGAGCCACACGCAAATTGAGTTTATCAATCTCGGGAGGACTGATCCGTAAAGGTAAGTCATCATGGATGGTCCTATTACTCCCCTTGGCCTGTTCCTGTACCTTAGCCTGAATGATACCTATGGTTTTATCCAAGGCTTCCTGTTTAAGTTTATTTTGGTACCTCCTTTTGGCCCATTTATTGGCCACTTCCCATTCTCTTTGTTTAAATTGGTTTATTGTGGCTAAGAGTAATTGTCTAACTTGCATATAATGCTCTTGCAATATTGCATATTGGCCTCCATCCATGAGTAGGTGTTTGCCCTTATTTTTTCTGCTGTGCTGTTTGTAGGAGCAGCTGGTTTAATAAACTGTGTGAGCTTGATAACCTGTTTTGTCATCCCTGTTGGGAGCACATTGGTTACTAGTGCACCCTCCACCGTCATCAGGTGGTGTGAGATTTGTATTAGTTTGAAGTATGTTTTGGTAGTTGGTTTGTCCAGGCCTAATGGTATTCCCTGAGTGGTGGTATCCCTGCCCCTAAGATCTGCTATCCCAGTGCAGCCATTCCCCATTAAAGTCATTATTTCAAACTAATCTGTTAGAACCACGCAATAAAATTGCTATCCCACCTTCAATCCACCGTCGACTCGGTCCAGATGAATGTCTCTTGGGACGTCCTGCTCTCCTCAGAAGAGAAATGCTGGAAGGCCTTGGTTCCGGCCTAGGCCCGTCGTTAGGCCTTCTCCTGGAGCTTGGTGGTTCCTTGTTGCCTTTAGGTAAAAGCAAGACCCTTCCGGATCCTCAGGTGAGTTCTAACTCAGTCCAAGTCGTGCAGACAATCCTTTAATAATCCATCGAGTCCTTAGGTGTTGACGTGGTTTGTATTTTTCGTGGTCCCTTGGCTGTGTTTGCCAGCTTCCCCAGATTAGTTTGAAATGGTTTGTTTTTTAACTTTAAAATGGAAACTTTTATTATAGAAAAATAAAAAAAAGGCTACACTGGTCATCAATAGCTTTATAAATCTTAGTTAAAAAGTCCTAACGTTTCGCATCCTGGATGCTTCATCAGAGGACTGGCATAACTGGCAGTGGAAACCAACCCCTTAAATACCATGCAGCTGAGGCTGTTCTGATGCAAGTGTCATGTGATCCACATTGTGACCAATAGTGGTCTCTTGTTTCCTACCCATATATTCCCCCGCCCCCTCCCCTGGTCATCCTTTTCCCTTTACTCTTATGCTTATATATGGTTTCGATTAAACCAGACTAGTGGCTCTGGCAAGGTTAGGTTAGGGAACATAAGAGTTTAAAAAAAGACACTTGGTGTGTTTTAGGTGCACTGGCAGCACTATTCCTGGTCTTTCTGAACTTCAATTTTTTCCGGGGAGGATGACTCTCTACTGGGGATTACGGTGGTGAGAGTAATAAAAGAAAGAAATAAATTGTACCGGTGCCGGCGGCCACGGCGGGGGTGATGGCGATAGCGGCGACCTAAATGATTGTTCCCCCTGGTGGTGGGGGCCTGGGAAATAAGTAATTGGCAGGCAATGGTCCAGAAGTAAGTGCATATACCCTATTTATACTTGTTTTTAGTTTTTTATTTTAGATTATTAATCCTTTTCTTTACAGGTCCGCTCAGAAGGAGCCCAACCTGGAGTCTGGTGATGATGGTTCAACTGGTTAAAATATCCCATCCCCCAGTGGTCAGTGTCAATTATTGCAAATGGGGGAGATTTTTTTATACATATTAGGATCCCCCCTAAAAAGGTCAGTATAAAAGGTAAGTGTAAAAGGTAAGTATAAATTTAAAACGAGGAGTCTATCTAGGATTGGTGTTCAGTAGGTGTTAGGGCTAGAGAGAGGCAAGAGGTCTTGGGGTTAGGGAGGGGGGAGGGGGTCGTGAGGTTAGGGAAGGGTAGGGGATCTTGGAATTAGGGAAGGGCAGGGGGGTCTTAGGGTTAGGGAAGGGCAGGGGGTCTTAGGGTTAGGGAAGGGCAGGGGGTCTTAGGGTTAGGGAAGGGGGCGAGGGGTCTTGGGGTTAGGGTTAGGGAAGGGAGGGGGTGTAGGGGTTGGGGTTAGGGTTAGGAGGGGGTCTAGGGGTTGGGGAAGGGGCAGGGGGTCTTGGGGTTAGGGTTAGGGAAAGGAGGGGGCCTTGGGGTTGGGGTTAGAGAAAGGAAGGGGTCTTGGGGTTAGGGTTAGGGAAAGGAAGGGGTCATGGGGTTAGGGTTGGGGAAAGGAGGGGGTCTTAGGGTTAGGGTTAGGGAAAGGAGGGGTCTAGGGGTTAGGGAAGGGCAGGGGGTCTTAGGGTTAGGGTTAGGGAAAGGAGGGGATCTTGGGGTTAGGGTTAGGGAAAGGAAGGGGTCTTGGGGTTAGGGTTAGGGAAAGGAAAGGGTCATGGGGTTAGGGTTAGGAAAGGAGGGGGTCTTAGGGTTAGGGAAAATTGGGGGATCTTAAGGTTGGGGTTAGGATGAAGGTTTAGGCCAAGGTGTAGTGTGAAAGGTCCCGTCCAAGGTTTGGAACAGGGGTAGAGGCTCCCACTATACCAGTGAGGCTTTTAAATAGGAGTCAAGAACTTCAAACTTCTGCCATTTGGTAGTTTACATTTTATTCTGGTCCTGACTTGCCTTTCCTCCTTCTGCTGTAGGTTGTGTGCGTCCAAAGGAGACAAGGAAGAGGGAACAGCATGCCCCATGCACTGCCTCCCTCCCAGTTAAGCCTTTAATTGAAACATCATACCTCCTAGATTCCTATCCTCCTCTTTCTAAAGAGTTAATTAAAAATAATAATAAATATATATAATTAAATAGTTGGATAAAATAGATCCTTAAAAAATAGGACAATAAATAATCCAATAATACTAAGACTAATATAATGATTAACTTTAATTTAGACCAAACTGCCCTGGAGAGTGAGTATTAAAATCAGTATGAACCACCATCCCTTTTAAAAGAAGTGCTTAACAAAAAACAGGAAGTGCTTATTACCGATCAATTAGTGGATATTAGTATTATTAATTAAACACACATATTTAATATATATATATATATATATTCACACATCGAGCCATATGTTAATATAATTAGTATTTTAATCCATTGGCTGTCCATCCTACCTAATCCCAGGGGACCTCTAATCCATGCCTACCCACCACCCCTCCATCTCTTCATGCCAGGACTCAAATATTCTACTTGCTGTGTCCTTGGTCCACTGGGTTGGGTTTCTAGGGTCTACTTTAAAATCTATATCCCGTATTTTCGTTAATGCCGCCGCCGCATAGTCTGCAATGTGGTCATTAATGTCCTCTATCGTATACCGTTGTTGCGTAGGGTAGTAAGTCAGAGTAATGAATAATGGGTGTATAAATAGTGGCCTTGGGGAAAAATCCGTCCGGCTGTCCTCCAGAGATCTTGTAACTGTTTAATTGCGGTTTTTTTTGGATGCTGATCCCGATTATCAATCCCCACTGCTAGTACTACTGACTGTACTAGTGGCTGTGGAGATAATTTTTGTAAAATCTGGGAAATATGTCTAAAAGTAGCACCCGGAAAACTATCAACCTGAACCGTGGGTTTTGATATTTGGGAAATTTGACCCAAGTTGCCATCCCCAATGAATACCGTCGGCTTGTGGACCGTCAGAGACCACTCTGTACTTTTTTTGTTTGTACTTTGATGCCTTTGTGGTCTTCTACTATTAGGCTTCATTAGGTCCACAAAATCCTCCTGTGAGGTGGCACAGTCTACTAGTTCCCTGTTGGGGAGTTTGTGATTTATTGGCTATGGTCCGTGCTGCTGCTAATATGGGGGAAGATTCAGAATGGGCTGTGGGTGGGAGATGTATCCCTTTTCCCTGGCCCTTCATCATTTTGTTTCCCTTAGCAGCAGCTCTACCCTCCCGGTTGTTAAATTCGGGGGTAGGGGGACCTGTGGAAGCAAATTGAGACAGACTATCACTATCGTTCAGGTTGAGCGTTTCATTAGATCCCTTATCACTCAGGCTGCATATAGCGTGATGCACCTGCGCTGTCGTTGTGATTTGTTTAGGGCCCTGAATCGCCCTATTATAAGGGATCCCACCCTGTGGTGTTTCTGGGAGTTGTAGTTCCCCTTCCCGAGCCACACGCAAATTGAGTTTATCAATCTCGGGAGGACTGATCCGTAAAGGTAAGTCATCATGGATGGTCCTATTACTCCCCTTGGCCTGTTCCTGTACCTTAGCCTGAATGATACCTATGGTTTTATCCAAGGCTTCCTGTTTAAGTTTATTTTGGTACCTCCTTTTGGCCCATTTATTGGCCACTTCCCATTCTCTTTGTTTAAATTGGTTTATTGTGGCTAAGAGTAATTGTCTAACTTGCATATAATGCTCTTGCAATATATGCATATTGGCCTCCATCCATGAGTAGGTGTTTGCCCTTATTTTTTCTGCTGTGCTGTTTGTAGGAGCAGCTGGTTTAATAAACTGTGTGAGCTTGATAACCTGTTTTGTCATCCCTGTTGGGAGCACATTGGTTACTAGTGCACCCTCCACCGTCATCAGGTGGTGTGAGATTTGTATTAGTTTGAAGTATGTTTTGGTAGTTGGTTTGTCCAGGCCTAATGGTATTCCCTGAGTGGTGGTATCCCTGCCCCTAAGATCTGCTATCCCAGTGCAGCCATTCCCCATTAAAGTCATTATTTCAAACTAATCTGTTAGAACCACGCAATAAAATTGCTATCCCACCTTCAATCCACCGTCGACTCGGTCCAGATGAATGTCTCTTGGGACGTCCTGCTCTCCTCAGAAGAGAAATGCTGGAAGGCCTTGGTTCCGGCCTAGGCCCGTCGTTAGGCCTTCTCCTGGAGCTTGGTGGTTCCTTGTTGCCTTTAGGTAAAAGCAAGACCCTTCCGGATCCTCAGGTGAGTTCTAACTCAGTCCAAGTCGTGCAGACAATCCTTTAATAATCCATCGAGTCCTTAGGTGTTGACGTGGTTTGTATTTTTCGTGGTCCCTTGGCTGTGTTTGCCAGGCTTCCCCAGATTAGTTTGAAATGGTTTGTTTTTTAACTTTAAAATGGAAACTTTATTATAGAAAAATAAAAAAAGGCTACACTGGTCATCAATAGCTTTATAAATCTTAGTTAAAAAGTCCTAACGTTTCGCATCCTGGATGCTTCATCAGAGGACTGGCATAACTGGCAGTGGAAACCAACCCCTTAAATACCATGCAGCTGAGGCTGTTCTGATGCAAGTGTCATGTGATCCACATTGTGACCAATAGTGGTCTCTTGTTTCCTACCCATATATTCCCCCGCCCCCTCCCCTGGTCATCCTTTTCCCTTTACTCTTATGCTTATATATGGTTCTGATTAAACCAGACTAGTGGCTCTGGCAAGGTTAGGTTAGGGAACATAAGAGTTTAAAAAAAGACACTTGGTGTGTTTTAGGTGCACTGGCAGCACTATTCCTGGTCTTTCTGAACTTCAATTTTTTCCGGGGAGGATGACTCTCTACTGGGGATTACGGTGGTGAGAGTAATAAAAGAAAGAAATAAATTGTACCGGTGCCGGCGGCCACGGCGGTGATGGCGATAGCGGCGACCTAAATGATTGTTCCCCCTGGTGGTGGGGCCTGGGAAATAAGTAATTGGCAGGCAATGGTCCAGAAGTAAGTGCATATACCCTATTTATACTTGTTTTTAGTTTTTTATTTTAGATTATTAATCCTTTTCTTTACAGGTCCGCTCAGAAGGAGCCCAACCTGGAGTCTGGTGATGATGGTTCAACTGGTAAAATATCCCATCCCCCAGTGGTCAGTGTCAATTATTGCAAATGGGGGAGATTTTTTTATACATATTAGGATCCCCCCTAAAAAGGTCAGTATAAAAGGTAAGTGTAAAAGGTAAGTATAAATTTAAAACGAGGAGTCTATCTAGGATTGGTGTTCAGGTAGGTGTTAGGGCTAGAGAGAGGCAAGAGGTCTTGGGGTTAGGGAGGGGGAGGGGGTCGTGAGGTTAGGGAAGGGTAGGGGATCTTGGAATTAGGGAAGGGCAGGGGGTCTTAGGGTTAGGGAAGGGCAGGGGGTCTTAGGGTTAGGGAAGGGCAGGGGGTCTTAGGGTTAGGGAAGGGCAGGGGGTCTTGGGGTTAGGGTTAGGGAAGGGAGGGGGTGTAGGGGTTGGGGTTAGGGTTAGGAGGGGGTCTAGGGGTTGGGGAAGGGGCAGGGGGTCTTGGGGTTAGGGTTAGGGAAAGGAGGGGGCCTTGGGGTTGGGGTTAGAGAAAGGAAGGGGTCTTGGGGTTAGGGTTAGGGAAAGGAAGGGGTCATGGGGTTAGGGTTGGGGAAAGGAGGGGGTCTTAGGGTTAGGGTTAGGGAAAGGAAGGGGTCTAGGGGTTAGGGAAGGGCAGGGGGTCTTAGGGTTAGGGTTAGGGAAAGGAGGGGATCTTGGGGTTAGGGTTAGGGAAAGGAAGGGGTCTTGGGGTTAGGGTTAGGGAAAGGAAAGGGTCATGGGGTTAGGGTTAGGGAAAGGAGGGGGGGTCTTAGGGTTAGGGAAAATGGGGGATCTTAAGGTTGGGGTTAGGATGAAGGTTTAGGCCAAGGTGTAGTGTGAAAGGTCCCGTCCAAGGTTTGGAACAGGGGTAGAGGCTCCCACTATACCAGTGAGGCTTTTAAATAGGAGTCAAGAACTTCAAACTTCTGCCATTTGGTAGTTTACATTTTATTCTGGTCCTGACTTGCCTTTCCTCCTTCTGCTGTAGGTTGTGTGCGTCCAAAGGAGACAAGGAAGAGGGAACAGCATGCCCCATGCACTGCCTCCCTCCCAGTTAAGCCTTTAATTGAAACATCATACCTCCTAGATTCCTATCCTCCTCTTTCTAAAGAGTTAATTAAAAATAATAATAAATATATATAATTAAATAGTTGGATAAAATAGATCCTTAAAAAATAGGACAATAAATAATCCAATAATACTAAGACTAATATAATGATTAACTTTAATTTAAGACCAAACTGCCCTGGAGAGTGAGTATTAAAATCAGTATGAACCACCATCCCTTTTAAAAGAAGTGCTTAACAAAAAACAGGAAGTGCTTATTACCGATCAATTAGTGGATATTAGTATTATTAATTAACACACACATATTTATATATATATATATATATATATCACACATCGAGCCATATGTTAATATAATTAGTATTTTAATCCATTGGCTGTCCATCCTACCTAATCCCAGGGGACCTCTAATCCATGCCTACCCACCACCCCTCCATCTCTTCATGCCAGGACTCAATATTCTACTTGCTGTGTCCTTGGTCCACTGGGTTGGGTTTCTAGGGTCTACTTTAAAATCTATATCCCGTATTTTCGTTAATGCCGCCGCCGCATAGTCTGCAATGTGGTCATTAATGTCCTCTATCGTATACCGTTGTTGCGTAGGTAGTAAGTCAGAGTAATGAATAATGGGTGTATAAATAGTGGCCTTGGGAAAAATCCGTCCGGCTGTCCTCCAGAGATCTTGTAACTGTTTAATTGCGGTTTTTTTGGATGCTGATCCCGATTATCAATCCCCACTGCTAGTACTACTGACTGTACTAGTGGCTGTGGAGATAATTTTTGTAAAATCTGGGAAATATGTCTAAAAGTAGCACCCGGAAAACTATCAACCTGAACCGTGGGTTTTGATATTTGGGAAATTTGACCCAAGTTGCCATCCCCAATGAATACCGTCGGCTTGTGGACCGTCAGAGACCACTCTGTACTTTTTTTGTTTGTACTTTGATGCCTTTGTGGTCTTCTACTATTAGGCTTCATTAGGTCCACAAAATCCTCCTGTGAGGTGGCACAGTCTACTAGTTCCCTGTTGGGAGTTTGTGATTTATTGGCTATGGTCCGTGCTGCTGCTAATATGGGGGAAGATTCAGAATGGGCTGTGGGTGGGAGATGTATCCCTTTTCCCTGGCCCTTCATCATTTTGTTTCCCTTAGCAGCAGCTCTACCCTCCCGGTTGTTAAATTCGGGGGTAGGGGGACCTGTGGAAGCAAATTGAGACAGACTATCACTATCGTTCAGGTTGAGCGTTTCATTAGATCCCTTATCACTCAGGCTGCATATAGCGTGATGCACCTGCGCTGTCGTTGTGATTTGTTTAGGGCCCTGAATCGCCCTATTATAAGGGATCCCACCCTGTGGTGTTTCTGGGAGTTGTAGTTCCCCTTCCCGAGCCACACGCAAATTGAGTTTATCAATCTCGGGAGGACTGATCCGTAAAGGTAAGTCATCATGGATGGTCCTATTACTCCCCTTGGCCTGTTCCTGTACCTTAGCCTGAATGATACCTATGGTTTTATCCAAGGCTTCCTGTTTAAGTTTATTTTGGTACCTCCTTTTGGCCCATTTATTGGCCACTTCCCATTCTCTTTGTTTAAATTGGTTTATTGTGGCTAAGAGTAATTGTCTAACTTGCATATAATGCTCTTGCAATATATGCATATTGGCCTCCATCCATGAGTAGGTGTTTGCCCTTATTTTTTCTGCTGTGCTGTTTGTAGGAGCAGCTGGTTTAATAAACTGTGTGAGCTTGATAACCTGTTTTGTCATCCCTGTTGGGAGCACATTGGTTACTAGTGCACCCTCCACCGTCATCAGGTGGTGTGAGATTTGTATTAGTTTGAAGTATGTTTTGGTAGTTGGTTTGTCCAGGCCTAATGGTATTCCCTGAGTGGTGGTATCCCTGCCCCTAAGATCTGCTATCCCAGTGCAGCCATTCCCCATTAAAGTCATTATTTCAAACTAATCTGTTAGAACCACGCAATAAAATTGCTATCCCACCTTCAATCCACCGTCGACTCGGTCCAGATGAATGTCTCTTGGGACGTCCTGCTCTCCTCAGAAGAGAAATGCTGGAAGGCCTTGGTTCCGGCCTAGGCCCGTCGTTAGGCCTTCTCCTGGAGCTTGGTGGTTCCTTGTTGCCTTTAGGTAAAAGCAAGACCCTTCCGGATCCTCAGGTGAGTTCTAACTCAGTCCAAGTCGTGCAGACAATCCTTTAATAATCCATCGAGTCCTTAGGTGTTGACGTGGTTTGTATTTTTCGTGGTCCCTTGGCTGTGTTTGCCAGGCTTCCCCAGATTAGTTTGAAATGGTTTGTTTTTTAACTTTAAAATGGAAACTTTATTATAGAAAAATAAAAAAAGGCTACACTGGTCATCAATAGCTTTATAAATCTTAGTTAAAAAGTCCTAACGTTTCGCATCCTGGATGCTTCATCAGAGGACTGGCATAACTGGCAGTGGAAACCAACCCCTTAAATACCATGCAGCTGAGGCTGTTCTGATGCAAGTGTCATGTGATCCACATTGTGACCAATAGTGGTCTCTTGTTTCCTACCCATATATTCCCCCGCCCCCTCCCCTGGTCATCCTTTTCCCTTTACTCTTATGCTTATATATGGTTCTGATTAAACCAGACTAGTGGCTCTGGCAAGGTTAGGTTAGGGAACATAAGAGTTTAAAAAAAGACACTTGGTGTGTTTTAGGTGCACTGGCAGCACTATTCCTGGTCTTTCTGAACTTCAATTTTTTCCGGGGAGGATGACTCTCTACTGGGGATTACGGTGGTGAGAGTAATAAAAGAAAGAAATAAATTGTACCGGTGCCGGCGGCCACGGCGGGGGTGATGGCGATAGCGGCGACCTAAATGATTGTTCCCCCTGGTGGTGGGGCCTGGGAAATAAGTAATTGGCAGGCAATGGTCCAGAAGTAAGTGCATATACCCTATTTATACTTGTTTTTAGTTTTTTATTTTAGATTATTAATCCTTTTCTTTACAGGTCGCTCAGAAGGAGCCCAACCTGGAGTCTGGTGATGATGGTTCAACTGGTAAAATATCCCATCCCCCAGTGGTCAGTGTCAATTATTGCAAATGGGGGAGATTTTTTTTATACATATTAGGATCCCCCCTAAAAAGGTCAGTATAAAAGGTAAGTGTAAAAGGTAAGTATAAATTTAAAACGAGGAGTCTATCTAGGATTGGTGTTCAGGTAGGTGTTAGGGCTAGAGAGAGGCAAGAGGTCTTGGGGTTAGGGAGGGGGAGGGGGGTCGTGAGGTTAGGGAAGGGTAGGGGATCTTGGAATTAGGGAAGGGCAGGGGGTCTTAGGGTTAGGGAAGGGCAGGGGGGTCTTAGGGTTAGGGAAGGGCAGGGGGTCTTAGGGTTAGGGAAGGGCAGGGGGTCTTGGGGTTAGGGTTAGGGAAGGGAGGGGGTGTAGGGGTTGGGGTTAGGGTTAGGAGGGGGTCTAGGGGTTGGGGAAGGGGCAGGGGGTCTTGGGGTTAGGGTTAGGGAAAGGAGGGGGCCTTGGGGTTGGGGTTAGAGAAAGGAAGGGGTCTTGGGGTTAGGGTTAGGGAAAGGAAGGGGTCATGGGGTTAGGGTTGGGGAAAGGAGGGGGTCTTAGGGTTAGGGTTAGGGAAAGGAAGGGGTCTAGGGGTTAGGGAAGGGCAGGGGGTCTTAGGGTTAGGGTTAGGGAAAGGAGGGGATCTTGGGGTTAGGGTTAGGGAAAGGAAGGGGTCTTGGGGTTAGGGTTAGGGAAAGGAAAGGGTCATGGGGTTAGGGTTAGGGAAAGGAGGGGGGTCTTAGGGTTAGGGAAAATGGGGGATCTTAAGGTTGGGGTTAGGATGAAGGTTTAGGCCAAGGTGTAGTGTGAAAGGTCCCGTCCAAGGTTTGGAACAGGGGTAGAGGCTCCCACTATACCAGTGAGGCTTTTAAATAGGAGTCAAGAACTTCAAACTTCTGCCATTTGGTAGTTTACATTTTATTCTGGTCCTGACTTGCCTTTCCTCCTTCTGCTGTAGGTTGTGTGCGTCCAAAGGAGACAAGGAAGAGGGAACAGCATGCCCCATGCACTGCCTCCCTCCCAGTTAAGCCTTTAATTGAAACATCATACCTCCTAGATTCCTATCCTCCTCTTTCTAAAGAGTTAATTAAAAATAATAATAAATATATATAATTAAATAGTTGGATAAAATAGATCCTTAAAAAATAGGACAATAAATAATCCAATAATACTAAGACTAATATATGATTAACTTTAATTTAAGACCAAACTGCCCTGGAGAGTGAGTATTAAAATCAGTATGAACCACCATCCCTTTTAAAAGAAGTGCTTAACAAAAAACAGGAAGTGCTTATTACCGATCAATTAGTGGATATTAGTATTATTAATTAAACACACATATTTATATATATATATATATATATATCACACATCGAGCCATATGTTAATATAATTAGTATTTTAATCCATTGGCTGTCCATCCTACCTAATCCCAGGGGACCTCTAATCCATGCCTACCCACCACCCCTCCATCTCTTCATGCCAGGACTCAAATATTCTACTTGCTGTGTCCTTGGTCCACTGGGTTGGGGTTTCTAGGGTCTACTTTAAAATCTATATCCCGTATTTTCGTTAATGCCGCCGCCGCATAGTCTGCAATGTGGTCATTAATGTCCTCTATCGTATACCGTTGTTGCGTAGGTAGTAAGTCCAGAGTAATGAATAATGGGTGTATAAATAGTGGCCTTGGGAAAAATCCGTCCGGCTGTCCTCCAGAGATCTTGTAACTGTTTAATTGCGGTTTTTTTTTGGATGCTGATCCGATTATCAATCCCCACTGCTAGTACTACTGACTGTACTAGTGGCTGTGGAGATAATTTTTGTAAAATCTGGGAAATATGTCTAAAAGTAGCACCCGGAAAAACTATCAACCTGAACCGTGGGTTTTGATATTTGGGAAATTTGACCCAAGTTGCCATCCCCAATGAATACCGTCGGCTTGTGGACCGTCAGAGACCACTCTGTACTTTTTTTGTTTGTACTTTGATGCCTTTGTGGTCTTCTACTATTAGGCCTTCATTAGGTCCACAAAATCCTCCTGTGAGGTGGCACAGTCTACTAGTTCCCTGTTGGGAGTTTGTGATTTATTGGCTATGGTCCGGTGCTGCTGCTAATATGGGGGAAGATTCAGAATGGGCTGTGGGTGGGAGATGTATCCCTTTTCCCTGGCCCTTCATCATTTTGTTTCCCTTAGCAGCAGCTCTACCCTCCCGGTTGTTAAATTCGGGGGTAGGGGGACCTGTGGAAGCAAATTGAGACAGACTATCACTATCGTTCAGGTTGAGCGTTTCATTAGATCCCTTATCACTCAGGCTGCATATAGCGTGATGCACCTGCGCTGTCGTTGTGATTTGTTTAGGGCCCTGAATCGCCCTATTATAAGGGATCCCACCCTGTGGTGTTTCTGGGAGTTGTAGTTCCCCTTCCCGAGCCACACGCAAATTGAGTTTATCAATCTCGGGAGGACTGATCCGTAAAGGTAAGTCATCATGGATGGTCCTATTACTCCCCTTGGCCTGTTCCTGTACCTTAGCCTGAATGATACCTATGGTTTTATCCAAGGCTTCCTGTTTAAGTTTATTTTGGTACCTCCTTTTGGCCCATTTATTGGCCACTTCCCATTCTCTTTGTTTAAATTGGTTTATTGTGGCTAAGAGTAATTGTCTAACTTGCATATAATGCCTCTTGCAATATATGCATATTGGCCTCCATCCATGAGTAGGTGTTTGCCCTTATTTTTTCTGCTGTGCTGTTTGTAGGAGCAGCTGGTTTAATAAACTGTGTGAGCTTGATAACCTGTTTTGTCATCCCTGTTGGGAGCACATTGGTTACTAGTGCACCCTCCACCGTCATCAGGTGGTGTGAGATTTGTATTAGTTTGAAGTATGTTTTGGTAGTTGGTTTGTCCAGGCCTAATGGTATTCCCTGAGTGGTGGTATCCCTGCCCCTAAGATCTGCTATCCCCAGTGCAGCCATTCCCCATTAAAGTCATTATTTCAAACTAATCTGTTAGAACCACGCAATAAAATTGCTATCCCACCTTCAATCCACCGTCGACTCGGTCCCAGATGAATGTCTCTTGGGACGTCCTGCTCTCCTCAGAAGAGAAATGCTGGAAGGCCTTGGTTCCGGCCTAGGCCCGTCGTTAGGCCTTCTCCTGGAGCTTGGTGGTTCCTTGTTGCCTTTAGGTAAAAGCAAGACCCTTCCGGATCCTCAGGTGAGTTCTAACTCAGTCCAAGTCGTGCAGACAATCCTTTAATAATCCATCGAGTCCTTAGGTGTTGACGTGGTTTGTATTTTTCGTGGTCCCTTGGCTGTGTTTGCCAGGCTTCCCCAGATTAGTTTGAAATGGTTTGTTTTTTAACTTTAAAATGGAAACTTTATTATAGAAAAATAAAAAAAGGCTACACTGGTCATCAATAGCTTATAAATCTTAGTTAAAAAGTCCTAACGTTTCGCATCCTGGATGCTTTCATCAGAGGGACTGGCATAACTGGCAGTGGAAACCAACCCCTTAAATACCATGCAGCTGAGGCTGTTCTGATGCAAGTGTCATGTGATCCACATTGTGACCAATAGTGGTCTCTTGTTTCCTACCCATATATTCCCCCGCCCCCTCCCCTGGTCATCCTTTTCCCTTTACTCTTATGCTTATATATGGTTCTGATTAAACCAGACTAGTGGCTCTGGCAAGGTTAGGTTAGGGAACATAAGAGTTTAAAAAAAGGACACTTGGTGTGTTTTAGGTGCACTGGCAGCACTATTCCTGGTCTTTCTGAACTTCAATTTTTTCGGGGAGGATGACTCTCTACTGGGGATTACGGTGGTGAGAGTAATAAAAGAAAGAAATAAATTGTACCGGTGCCGGCGGCCACGGCGGGGTGATGGCGATAGCGGCGACCTAAATGATTGTTCCCCCTGTGGTGGGGCCTGGGAAATAAGTAATGGCAGGCAATGGTCCAGAAGTAAGTGCATATACCCTATTTATACTTGTTTTTTAGTTTTTTATTTTAGATTATTAATCCTTTTCTTTACAGGTCCGCTCAGAAGGAGCCCAACCTGGAGTCTGGTGATGATGGTTCAACTGGTAAAATATCCCATCCCCCAGTGGTCAGTGTCAATTATTGCAAATGGGGGAGATTTTTTTATACATATTAGGATCCCCCCCTAAAAAGGTCAGTATAAAAGGTAAGTGTAAAAGGTAAGTATAAATTTAAAACGAGGAGTCTATCTAGGATTGGTGTTCAGGTAGGTGTTAGGGCTAGAGAGAGGCAAGAGGTCTTGGGGTTAGGGAGGGGGAGGGGGTGCTGAGGTTAGGGAAGGGTAGGGGGATCTTGGAATTAGGGAAGGGCAGGGGGTCTTAGGGTTAGGGAAGGGCAGGGGGGTCTTAGGGTTAGGGAAGGGCAGGGGGGTCTTAGGGTTAGGGAAGGGCAGGGGGTCTTGGGGTTAGGGTTAGGGAAGGGAGGGGGGTGTAGGGGTTGGGGTTAGGGTTAGGAGGGGGTCTAGGGGTTGGGGAAGGGGCAGGGGGTCTTGGGGTTAGGGTTAGGGAAAGGAGGGGGGCCTTGGGGTTGGGGTTAGAGAAAGGAAGGGGTCTTGGGGTTAGGGTTAGGGAAAGGAAGGGGTCATGGGGTTAGGGTTGGGGAAAGGAGGGGGTCTTAGGGTTAGGGTTAGGGAAAGGAAGGGGTCTAGGGGTTAGGGAAGGGCAGGGGGGGTCTTAGGGTTAGGGTTAGGGAAAAGGAGGGGATCTTGGGGTTAGGGTTAGGGAAAGGAAGGGGTCTTGGGGTTAGGGTTAGGGAAAGGAAAGGGTCATGGGGTTAGGGTTAGGGAAAGGAGGGGGGTCTTAGGGTTAGGGAAAATGGGGGATCTTAAGGTTGGGGTTAGGATGAAGGTTTAGGCCAAGGTGTAGTGTGAAAGGTCCCGTCCAAGGTTTGGAACAGGGGGTAGAGGCTCCCACTATACCAGTGAGGCTTTTAAATAGGAGTCAAGAACTTCAAACTTCTGCCATTTGGTAGTTTACTTTTATTCTGGTTCTGACTTGCCCTTTCCTCCTTCTGCTGTAGGTTGTGTGCGTCCCAAAGGAGACAAGGAAGAGGGAACAGCATGCCCCATGCACTGCCTCCTCCCAGTTAAGCCTTTAATTGAAACATCATACCTCCTAGATTCCTATCCTCCTCTTTCTAAAGAGTTAATTAAAAATAATAATAAATATATATAATTAAAATAGTTGGATAAAATAGATCCTTAAAAAATAGGACAATAAATAATCCAATAATACTAAGACTAATATAATGATTAACTTTAATTTAGACCAAACTGCCCTGGAGAGTGAGTATTAAAATCAGTATGAACCACCATCCCTTTTAAAAGAAGTGCTTAACAAAAACAGGAAGTGCTTATTACCGATCAATTAGTGGATATTAGTATTATTAATTAAACACACATATTTATATATATATATATATATATATCACACATCGAGCCATATGTTAATATAATTAGTATTTTAATCCATTGCTGTCCATCCTACCTAATCCCAGGGGACCTCTAATCCATGCCTACCCACCACCCCTCCATCTCTTCATGCCAGGACTCAAATATTCTACTTGCTGTGTCCTTGGTCCACTGGGTTGGGTTTCTAGGGTCTACTTTAAAATCTATATCCCGTTATTTTCGTTAATGCGCGCCGCCGCATAGTCTGCAATGTGGTCAATTAATGTCCTCTATCGTATACCGTGTTGCGTAGGTAGTAAGTCAGAGTAATGAATAATGGGTGTATAAATAGTGGCCTTGGGAAAAATCCGTCCGGCTGTCCCTCCAGAGATCTTGTAACTGTTTAATTGCGGTTTTTTTTTTTGGATGCTGATCCCGATTATCAATCCCCACTGCTAGTACTACTGACTGTACTAGTGGCTGTGGAGATAATTTTTGTAAAATCTGGGAAATATGTCTAAAAGTAGCACCCGGAAAACTATCAACCTGAACCGTGGGTTTTGATATTTGGGAAATTTGACCCAAGTTGCCATCCCCAATGAATACCGTCGGCTTGTGGACCGTCAGAGACCACTCTGTACTTTTTTTGTTTGTACTTTGATGCCTTTGTGGTCTTCTACTATTAGGCTTCATTAGGTCCACAAAATCCTCCTGTGAGGTGGCACAGTCCTACTAGTTCCCTGTTGGGAGTTTGTGATTTATTGGCTATGGTCCGTGCTGCTGCTAATATGGGGGAAGATTCAGAATGGGCTGTGGGTGGGAGATGTATCCCTTTTCCCTGGCCCTTCATCATTTTGTTTCCCTTAGCAGCAGCTCTACCCTCCGGTTGTTAAATTCGGGGGGTAGGGGGACCTGTGGAAGCAAATTGAGACAGACTATCACTATCGTTCAGGTTGAGCGTTTCATTAGATCCCTTATCACTCAGGCTGCATATAGCGTGATGCACCTGCGCTGTCGTTGTGATTTGTTTAGGGCCCTGAATCGCCCTATTATAAGGGATCCCACCCTGTGGTGTTTCTGGGAGTTGTAGTTCCCCTTCCCGAGCCACACGCAAATTGAGTTTTATCAATCTCGGGAGGACTGATCCGTAAAGGTAAGTCATCATGGAATGGTCCTATTACTCCCCCTTGGCCTGTTCCTGTACCTTAGCCTGAATGATACCTATGGTTTTATCCAAGGCTTCCTGTTTAAGTTTATTTTGGTACCTCCTTTTGGCCCATTTATTGGCCACTTCCCATTCTCTTTGTTTAAATTGGTTTATTGTGGCTAAGAGTAATTGTATATGCATATTGGCCTCCATCCATGAGTAGGTGTTTGCCCTTATTTTTTCTGCTGTGCTGTTTGTAGGAGCAGCTGGTTTAATAAACTGTGTGAGCTTGATAACCTGTTTTGTCATCCCTGTTGGGAGCACATTGGTTACTAGTGCACCCTCCACCGTCATCAGGTGGTGTGAGATTTGTATTAGTTTGAAGTATGTTTTGGTAGTTGGTTTGTCCAGGCCTAATGGTATTCCCTGAGTGGTGGTATCCCTGCCCCTAAGATCTGCTATCCCAGTGCAGCCATTCCCCATTAAAGTCATTATTTCAAACTAATCTGTTAGAACCACGCAATAAAATTGCTATCCCACCTTCAATCCACCGTCGACTCGGTCCAGATGAATGTCTCTTGGGACGTCCTGCTCTCCTCAGAAGAGAAATGCTGGAAGGCCTTGGTTCCGGCCTAGGCCCGTCGTTAGGCCTTCTCCTGGAGCTTGGTGGTTCCTTGTTGCCTTTAGGTAAAAGCAAGACCCTTCCGGATCCTCAGGTGAGTTCTAACTCAGTCCAAGTCGTGCAGACAATCCTTTAATAATCCATCGAGTCCTTAGGTGTTGACGTGGTTTGTATTTTTCGTGGTCCCTTGGCTGTGTTTGCCAGGCTTCCCCAGATTAGTTTGAAATGGTTTGTTTTTTAACTTTAAAATGGAAACTTTATTATAGAAAAATAAAAAAAGGCTACACTGGTCATCAATAGCTTTATAAATCTTAGTTAAAAAGTCCTAACGTTTCGCATCCTGGATGCTTCATCAGAGGACTGGCATAACTGGCAGTGGAAACCAACCCCTTAAATACCATGCAGCTGAGGCTGTTCTGATGCAAGTGTCATGTGATCCACATTGTGACCAATAGTGGTCTCTTGTTTCCTACCCATATATTCCCCCGCCCCCTCCCCTGGTCATCCTTTTCCCTTTACTCTTATGCTTATATATGGTTCTGATTAAACCAGACTAGTGGCTCTGGCAAGGTTAGGTTAGGGAACATAAGAGTTTAAAAAAAGACACTTGGTGTGTTTTAGGTGCACTGGCAGCACTATTCCTGGTCTTTCTGAACTTCAATTTTTTCCGGGGAGGATGACTCTCTACTGGGGATTACGGTGGTGAGAGTAATAAAAGAAAGAAATAAATTGTACCGGTGC
This sequence comes from Brienomyrus brachyistius, assembly GCF_023856365.1. Lineage (NCBI taxonomy): Eukaryota > Metazoa > Chordata > Actinopteri > Osteoglossiformes > Mormyridae > Brienomyrus > Brienomyrus brachyistius. The sequence goes on along the minus strand of NW_026043207.1, from coordinate 14,854 downwards.
CGGCGGCCACGGCGGTGATGGCGATAGCGGCGACCTAAATGATTGTTCCCCCTGGTGGTGGGGCCTGGGAAATAAGTAATTGGCAGGCAATGGTCCAGAAGTAAGTGCATATACCCTATTTATACTTGTTTTTAGTTTTTTATTTTAGATTATTAATCCTTTTCTTTACAGGTCCGCTCAGAAGGAGCCCAACCTGGAGTCTGGTGATGATGGTTCAACTGGTAAAATATCCCATCCCCCAGTGGTCAGTGTCAATTATTGCAAATGGGGGAGATTTTTTTATACATATTAGGATCCCCCCTAAAAAGGTCAGTATAAAAGGTAAGTGTAAAAGGTAAGTATAAATTTAAAACGAGGAGTCTATCTAGGATTGGTGTTCAGGTAGGTGTTAGGGCTAGAGAGAGGCAAGAGGTCTTGGGGTTAGGGAGGGGGAGGGGGTCGTGAGGTTAGGGAAGGGTAGGGGATCTTGGAATTAGGGAAGGGCAGGGGGTCTTAGGGTTAGGGAAGGGCAGGGGGTCTTAGGGTTAGGGAAGGGCAGGGGGTCTTAGGGTTAGGGAAGGGCAGGGGGTCTTGGGGTTAGGGTTAGGGAAGGGAGGGGGTGTAGGGGTTGGGGTTAGGGTTAGGAGGGGGTCTAGGGGTTGGGGAAGGGGCAGGGGGTCTTGGGGTTAGGGTTAGGGAAAGGAGGGGGCCTTGGGGTTGGGGTTAGAGAAAGGAAGGGGTCTTGGGGTTAGGGTTAGGGAAAGGAAGGGGTCATGGGGTTAGGGTTGGGGAAAGGAGGGGGTCTTAGGGTTAGGGTTAGGGAAAGGAAGGGGTCTAGGGGTTAGGGAAGGGCAGGGGGTCTTAGGGTTAGGGTTAGGGAAAGGAGGGGATCTTGGGGTTAGGGTTAGGGAAAGGAAGGGGTCTTGGGGTTAGGGTTAGGGAAAGGAAAGGGTCATGGGGTTAGGGTTAGGGAAAGGAGGGGGTCTTAGGGTTAGGGAAAATGGGGGATCTTAAGGTTGGGGTTAGGATGAAGGTTTAGGCCAAGGTGTAGTGTGAAAGGTCCCGTCCAAGGTTTGGAACAGGGGTAGAGGCTCCCACTATACCAGTGAGGCTTTTAAATAGGAGTCAAGAACTTCAAACTTCTGCCATTTGGTAGTTTACATTTTATTCTGGTCCTGACTTGCCTTTCCTCCTTCTGCTGTAGGTTGTGTGCGTCCAAAGGAGACAAGGAAGAGGGAACAGCATGCCCCATGCACTGCCTCCCTCCCAGTTAAGCCTTTAATTGAAACATCATACCTCCTAGATTCCTATCCTCCTCTTTCTAAAGAGTTAATTAAAAATAATAATAAATATATATAATTAAATAGTTGGATAAAATAGATCCTTAAAAAATAGGACAATAAATAATCCAATAATACTAAGACTAATATAATGATTAACTTTAATTTAAGACCAAACTGCCCTGGAGAGTGAGTATTAAAATCAGTATGAACCACCATCCCTTTTAAAAGAAGTGCTTAACAAAAAACAGGAAGTGCTTATTACCGATCAATTAGTGGATATTAGTATTATTAATTAAACACACATATTTATATATATATATATATATATATCACACATCGAGCCATATGTTAATATAATTAGTATTTTAATCCATTGGCTGTCCATCCTACCTAATCCCAGGGGACCTCTAATCCATGCCTACCCACCACCCCTCCATCTCTTCATGCCAGGACTCAAATATTCTACTTGCTGTGTCCTTGGTCCACTGGGTTGGGTTTCTAGGGTCTACTTTAAAATCTATATCCCGTATTTTCGTTAATGCCGCCGCCGCATAGTCTGCAATGTGGTCATTAATGTCCTCTATCGTATACCGTTGTTGCGTAGGTAGTAAGTCAGAGTAATGAATAATGGGTGTATAAATAGTGGCCTTGGGAAAAATCCGTCCGGCTGTCCTCCAGAGATCTTGTAACTGTTTAATTGCGGTTTTTTTTGGATGCTGATCCCGATTATCAATCCCCACTGCTAGTACTACTGACTGTACTAGTGGCTGTGGAGATAATTTTTGTAAAATCTGGGAAATATGTCTAAAAGTAGCACCCGGAAAACTATCAACCTGAACCGTGGGTTTTGATATTTGGGAAATTTGACCCAAGTTGCCATCCCCAATGAATACCGTCGGCTTGTGGACCGTCAGAGACCACTCTGTACTTTTTTTGTTTGTACTTTGATGCCTTTGTGGTCTTCTACTATTAGGCTTCATTAGGTCCACAAAATCCTCCTGTGAGGTGGCACAGTCTACTAGTTCCCTGTTGGGAGTTTGTGATTTATTGGCTATGGTCCGTGCTGCTGCTAATATGGGGGAAGATTCAGAATGGGCTGTGGGTGGGAGATGTATCCCTTTTCCCTGGCCCTTCATCATTTTGTTTCCCTTAGCAGCAGCTCTACCCTCCCGGTTGTTAAATTCGGGGGTAGGGGGACCTGTGGAAGCAAATTGAGACAGACTATCACTATCGTTCAGGTTGAGCGTTTCATTAGATCCCTTATCACTCAGGCTGCATATAGCGTGATGCACCTGCGCTGTCGTTGTGATTTGTTTAGGGCCCTGAATCGCCCTATTATAAGGGATCCCACCCTGTGGTGTTTCTGGGAGTTGTAGTTCCCCTTCCCGAGCCACACGCAAATTGAGTTTATCAATCTCGGGAGGACTGATCCGTAAAGGTAAGTCATCATGGATGGTCCTATTACTCCCCTTGGCCTGTTCCTGTACCTTAGCCTGAATGATACCTATGGTTTTATCCAAGGCTTCCTGTTTAAGTTTATTTTGGTACCTCCTTTTGGCCCATTTATTGGCCACTTCCCATTCTCTTTGTTTAAATTGGTTTATTGTGGCTAAGAGTAATTGTCTAACTTGCATATAATGCTCTTGCAATATATGCATATTGGCCTCCATCCATGAGTAGGTGTTTGCCCTTATTTTTTCTGCTGTGCTGTTTGTAGGAGCAGCTGGTTTAATAAACTGTGTGAGCTTGATAACCTGTTTTGTCATCCCTGTTGGGAGCACATTGGTTACTAGTGCACCCTCCACCGTCATCAGGTGGTGTGAGATTTGTATTAGTTTGAAGTATGTTTTGGTAGTTGGTTTGTCCAGGCCTAATGGTATTCCCTGAGTGGTGGTATCCCTGCCCCTAAGATCTGCTATCCCAGTGCAGCCATTCCCCATTAAAGTCATTATTTCAAACTAATCTGTTAGAACCACGCAATAAAATTGCTATCCCACCTTCAATCCACCGTCGACTCGGTCCAGATGAATGTCTCTTGGGACGTCCTGCTCTCCTCAGAAGAGAAATGCTGGAAGGCCTTGGTTCCGGCCTAGGCCCGTCGTTAGGCCTTCTCCTGGAGCTTGGTGGTTCCTTGTTGCCTTTAGGTAAAAGCAAGACCCTTCCGGATCCTCAGGTGAGTTCTAACTCAGTCCAAGTCGTGCAGACAATCCTTTAATAATCCATCGAGTCCTTAGGTGTTGACGTGGTTTGTATTTTTCGTGGTCCCTTGGCTGTGTTTGCCAGGCTTCCCCAGATTAGTTTGAAATGGTTTGTTTTTTAACTTTAAAATGGAAACTTTATTATAGAAAAATAAAAAAAGGCTACACTGGTCATCAATAGCTTTATAAATCTTAGTTAAAAAGTCCTAACGTTTCGCATCCTGGATGCTTCATCAGAGGACTGGCATAACTGGCAGTGGAAACCAACCCCTTAAATACCATGCAGCTGAGGCTGTTCTGATGCAAGTGTCATGTGATCCACATTGTGACCAATAGTGGTCTCTTGTTTCCTACCCATAATTCCCCCGCCCCCTCCCCTGGTCATCCTTTTCCCTTTACTCTTATGCTTATATATGGTTCTGATTAAACCAGACTAGTGGCTCTGGCAAGGTTAGGTTAGGGAACATAAGAGTTTAAAAAAAGACACTTGGTGTGTTTTAGGTGCACTGGCAGCACTATTCCTGGTCTTTCTGAACTTCAATTTTTTCCGGGGAGGATGACTCTCTACTGGGGATTACGGTGGTGAGAGTAATAAAAGAAAGAAATAAATTGTACCGGTGCCGGCGGCCACGGCGGTGATGGCGATAGCGGCGACCTAAATGATTGTTCCCCCTGGTGGTGGGGCCTGGGAAATAAGTAATTGGCAGGCAATGGTCCAGAAGTAAGTGCATATACCCTATTTATACTTGTTTTTAGTTTTTTATTTTAGATTATTAATCCTTTTCTTTACAGGTCCGCTCAGAAGGAGCCCAACCTGGAGTCTGGTGATGATGGTTCAACTGGTAAAATATCCCATCCCCCAGTGGTCAGTGTCAATTATTGCAAATGGGGGAGATTTTTTTATACATATTAGGATCCCCCCTAAAAAGGTCAGTATAAAAGGTAAGTGTAAAAGGTAAGTATAAATTTAAAACGAGGAGTCTATCTAGGATTGGTGTTCAGGTAGGTGTTAGGGCTAGAGAGAGGCAAGAGGTCTTGGGGTTAGGGAGGGGGAGGGGGTCGTGAGGTTAGGGAAGGGTAGGGGATCTTGGAATTAGGGAAGGGCAGGGGGTCTAGGGTTAGGGAAGGGCAGGGGGTCTTAGGGTTAGGGAAGGGCAGGGGGTCTTAGGGTTAGGGAAGGGCAGGGGGTCTTGGGGTTAGGGTTAGGGAAGGGAGGGGGTGTAGGGGTTGGGGTTAGGGTTAGGAGGGGGTCTAGGGGTTGGGGAAGGGGCAGGGGGTCTTGGGGTTAGGGTTAGGGAAAGGAGGGGGCCTTGGGGTTGGGGTTAGAGAAAGGAAGGGGTCTTGGGGTTAGGGTTAGGGAAAGGAAGGGGTCATGGGGTTAGGGTTGGGGAAAGGAGGGGGTCTTAGGGTTAGGGTTAGGGAAAGGAAGGGGTCTAGGGGTTAGGGAAGGGCAGGGGGTCTTAGGGTTAGGGTTAGGGAAAGGAGGGGATCTTGGGGTTAGGGTTAGGGAAAGGAAGGGGTCTTGGGGTTAGGGTTAGGGAAAGGAAAGGGTCATGGGGTTAGGGTTAGGGAAAGGAGGGGGTCTTAGGGTTAGGGAAAATGGGGGATCTTAAGGTTGGGGTTAGGATGAAGGTTTAGGCCAAGGTGTAGTGTGAAAGGTCCCGTCCAAGGTTTGGAACAGGGGTAGAGGCTCCCACTATACCAGTGAGGCTTTTAAATAGGAGTCAAGAACTTCAAACTTCTGCCATTTGGTAGTTTACATTTTATTCTGGTCCTGACTTGCCTTTCCTCCTTCTGCTGTAGGTTGTGTGCGTCCAAAGGAGACAAGGAAGAGGGAACAGCATGCCCCATGCACTGCCTCCCTCCCAGTTAAGCCTTTAATTGAAACATCATACCTCCTAGATTCCTATCCTCCTCTTTCTAAAGAGTTAATTAAAAATAATAATAAATATATATAATTAAATAGTTGGATAAAATAGATCCTTAAAAAATAGGACAATAAATAATCCAATAATACTAAGACTAATATAATGATTAACTTTAATTTAAGACCAAACTGCCCTGGAGAGTGAGTATTAAAATCAGTATGAACCACCATCCCTTTTAAAAGAAGTGCTTAACAAAAAACAGGAAGTGCTTATTACCGATCAATTAGTGGATATTAGTATTATTAATTAAACACACATATTTATATATATATATATATATATATCACACATCGAGCCATATGTTAATATAATTAGTATTTTAATCCATTGGCTGTCCATCCTACCTAATCCCAGGGGACCTCTAATCCATGCCTACCCACCACCCCTCCATCTCTTCATGCCAGGACTCAAATATTCTACTTGCTGTGTCCTTGGTCCACTGGGTTGGGTTTCTAGGGTCTACTTTAAAATCTATATCCCGTATTTTCGTTAATGCCGCCGCCGCATAGTCTGCAATGTGGTCATTAATGTCCTCTATCGTATACCGTTGTTGCGTAGGTAGTAAGTCAGAGTAATGAATAATGGGTGTATAAATAGTGGCCTTGGGAAAAATCCGTCCGGCTGTCCTCCAGAGATCTTGTAACTGTTTAATTGCGGTTTTTTTTGGATGCTGATCCCGATTATCAATCCCCACTGCTAGTACTACTGACTGTACTAGTGGCTGTGGAGATAATTTTTGTAAAATCTGGGAAATATGTCTAAAAGTAGCACCCGGAAAACTATCAACCTGAACCGTGGGTTTTGATATTTGGGAAATTTGACCCAAGTTGCCATCCCCAATGAATACCGTCGGCTTGTGGACCGTCAGAGACCACTCTGTACTTTTTTTGTTTGTACTTTGATGCCTTTGTGGTCTTCTACTATTAGGCTTCATTAGGTCCACAAAATCCTCCTGTGAGGTGGCACAGTCTACTAGGTTCCCTGTTGGGAGTTTGTGATTTATTGGCTATGGTCCGTGCTGCTGCTAATATGGGGGAAGATTCAGAATGGGCTGTGGGTGGGAGATGTATCCCTTTTCCCTGGCCCTTCATCATTTTGTTTCCCTTAGCAGCAGCTCTACCCTCCCGGTTGTTAAATTCGGGGGTAGGGGGACCTGTGGAAGCAAATTGAGACAGACTATCACTATCGTTCAGGTTGAGCGTTTCATTAGATCCCTTATCACTCAGGCTGCATATAGCGTGATGCACCTGCGCTGTCGTTGTGATTTGTTTAGGGCCCTGAATCGCCCTATTATAAGGGATCCCACCCTGTGGTGTTTCTGGGAGTTGTAGTTCCCCTTCCCGAGCCACACGCAAATTGAGTTTATCAATCTCGGGAGGACTGATCCGTAAAGGTAAGTCATCATGGATGGTCCTATTACTCCCCTTGGCCTGTTCCTGTACCTTAGCCTGAATGATACCTATGGTTTTATCCAAGGCTTCCTGTTTAAGTTTATTTTGGTACCTCCTTTTGGCCCATTTATTGGCCACTTCCCATTCTCTTTGTTTAAATTGGTTTATTGTGGCTAAGAGTAATTGTCTAACTTGCATATAATGCTCTTGCAATATATGCATATTGGCCTCCATCCATGAGTAGGTGTTTGCCCTTATTTTTTCTGCTGTGCTGTTTGTAGGAGCAGCTGGTTTAATAAACTGTGTGAGCTTGATAACCTGTTTTGTCATCCCTGTTGGGAGCACATTGGTTACTAGTGCACCCTCCACCGTCATCAGGTGGTGTGAGATTTGTATTAGTTTGAAGTATGTTTTGGTAGTTGGTTTGTCCAGGCCTAATGGTATTCCCTGAGTGGTGGTATCCCTGCCCCTAAGATCTGCTATCCCAGTGCAGCCATTCCCCATTAAAGTCATTATTTCAAACTAATCTGTTAGAACCACGCAATAAAATTGCTATCCCACCTTCAATCCACCGTCGACTCGGTCCAGATGAATGTCTCTTGGGACGTCCTGCTCTCCTCAGAAGAGAAATGCTGGAAGGCCTTGGTTCCGGCCTAGGCCCGTCGTTAGGCCTTCTCCTGGAGCTTGGTGGTTCCTTGTTGCCTTTAGGTAAAAGCAAGACCCTTCCGGATCCTCAGGTGAGTTCTAACTCAGTCCAAGTCGTGCAGACAATCCTTTAATAATCCATCGAGTCCTTAGGTGTTGACGTGGTTTGTATTTTTCGTGGTCCCTTGGCTGTGTTTGCCAGGCTTCCCCAGATTAGTTTGAAATGGTTTGTTTTTTAACTTTAAAATGGAAACTTTATTATAGAAAAATAAAAAAAGGCTACACTGGTCATCAATAGCTTTATAAATCTTAGTTAAAAAGTCCTAACGTTTCGCATCCTGGATGCTTCATCAGAGGACTGGCATAACTGGCAGTGGAAACCAACCCCTTAAATACCATGCAGCTGAGGCTGTTCTGATGCAAGTGTCATGTGATCCACATTGTGACCAATAGTGGTCTCTTGTTTCCTACCCATATATTCCCCCGCCCCCTCCCCTGGTCATCCTTTTCCCTTTACTCTTATGCTTATATATGGTTCTGATTAAACCAGACTAGTGGCTCTGGCAAGGTTAGGTTAGGGAACATAAGAGTTTAAAAAAAGACACTTGGTGTGTTTTAGGTGCACTGGCAGCACTATTCCTGGTCTTTCTGAACTTCAATTTTTTCCGGGGAGGATGACTCTCTACTGGGGATTACGGTGGTGAGAGTAATAAAAGAAAGAAATAAATTGTACCGGTGCCGGCGGCCACGGCGGGTGATGGCGATAGCGGCGACCTAAATGATTGTTCCCCCTGGTGGTGGGGCCTGGGAAATAAGTAATTGGCAGGCAATGGTCCAGAAGTAAGTGCATATACCCTATTTATACTTGTTTTTAGTTTTTTATTTTAGATTATTAATCCTTTTCTTTACAGGTCCGCTCAGAAGGAGCCCAACCTGGAGTCTGGTGATGATGGTTCAACTGGTAAAATATCCCATCCCCCAGTGGTCAGTGTCAATTATTGCAAATGGGGGAGATTTTTTTATACATATTAGGATCCCCCCTAAAAAGGTCAGTATAAAAGGTAAGTGTAAAAGGTAAGTATAAATTTAAAACGAGGAGTCTATCTAGGATTGGTGTTCAGGTAGGTGTTAGGGCTAGAGAGAGGCAAGAGGTCTTGGGGTTAGGGAGGGGGAGGGGGTCGTGAGGTTAGGGAAGGGTAGGGGATCTTGGAATTAGGGAAGGGCAGGGGGTCTTAGGGTTAGGGAAGGGCAGGGGGTCTTAGGGTTAGGGAAGGGCAGGGGGTCTTAGGGTTAGGGAAGGGCAGGGGGGTCTTGGGGTTAGGGTTAGGGAAGGGAGGGGGTGTAGGGGTTGGGGTTAGGGTTAGGAGGGGGTCTAGGGGTTGGGGAAGGGGCAGGGGGTCTTGGGGTTAGGGTTAGGGAAAGGAGGGGGCCTTGGGGTTGGGGTTAGAGAAAGGAAGGGGTCTTGGGGTTAGGGTTAGGGAAAGGAAGGGGTCATGGGGTTAGGGTTGGGGAAAGGAGGGGGTCTTAGGGTTAGGGTTAGGGAAAGGAAGGGGTCTAGGGGTTAGGGAAGGGCAGGGGGTCTTAGGGTTAGGGTTAGGGAAAGGAGGGGATCTTGGGGTTAGGGTTAGGGAAAGGAAGGGGTCTTGGGGTTAGGGTTAGGGAAAGGAAAGGGTCATGGGGTTAGGGTTAGGGAAAGGAGGGGGTCTTAGGGTTAGGGAAAATGGGGGATCTTAAGGTTGGGGTTAGGATGAAGGTTTAGGCCAAGGTGTAGTGTGAAAGGTCCCGTCCAAGGTTTGGAACAGGGGTAGAGGCTCCCACTATACCAGTGAGGCTTTTAAATAGGAGTCAAGAACTTCAAACTTCTGCCATTTGGTAGTTTACATTTTATTCTGGTCCTGACTTGCCTTTCCTCCTTCTGCTGTAGGTTGTGTGCGTCCAAAGGAGACAAGGAAGAGGGAACAGCATGCCCCATGCACTGCCTCCCTCCCAGTTAAGCCTTTAATTGAAACATCATACCTCCTAGATTCCTATCCTCCTCTTTCTAAAGAGTTAATTAAAAATAATAATAAATATATATAATTAAATAGTTGGATAAAATAGATCCTTAAAAAATAGGACAATAAATAATCCAATAATACTAAGACTAATATAATGATTAACTTTAATTTAAGACCAAACTGCCCTGGAGAGTGAGTATTAAAATCAGTATGAACCACCATCCCTTTTAAAAGAAGTGCTTAACAAAAAACAGGAAGTGCTTATTACCGATCAATTAGTGGATATTAGTATTATTAATTAAACACACATATTTATATATATATATATATATATATCACACATCGAGCCATATGTTAATATAATTAGTATTTTAATCCATTGGCTGTCCATCCTACCTAATCCCAGGGGACCTCTAATCCATGCCTACCCACCACCCCTCCATCTCTTCATGCCAGGACTCAAATATTCTACTTGCTGTGTCCTTGGTCCACTGGGTTGGGTTTCTAGGGTCTACTTTAAAATCTATATCCCGTATTTTCGTTAATGCCGCCGCCGCATAGTCTGCAATGTGGTCATTAATGTCCTCTATCGTATACCGTTGTTGCGTAGGTAGTAAGTCAGAGTAATGAATAATGGGTGTATAAATAGTGGCCTTGGGAAAAATCCGTCCGGCTGTCCTCCAGAGATCTTGTAACTGTTTAATTGCGGTTTTTTTTTGGATGCTGATCCCGATTATCAATCCCCACTGCTAGTACTACTGACTGTACTAGTGGCTGTGGAGATAATTTTTGTAAAATCTGGGAAATATGTCTAAAAGTAGCACCCGGAAAACTATCAACCTGAACCGTGGGTTTTGATATTTGGGAAATTTGACCCAAGTTGCCATCCCCAATGAATACCGTCGGCTTGTGGACCGTCAGAGACCACTCTGTACTTTTTTTGTTTGTACTTTGATGCCTTTGTGGTCTTCTACTATTAGGCTTCATTAGGTCCACAAAATCCTCCTGTGAGGTGGCACAGTCTACTAGTTCCCTGTTGGGAGTTTGTGATTTATTGGCTATGGTCCGTGCTGCTGCTAATATGGGGGAAGATTCAGAATGGGCTGTGGGTGGGAGATGTATCCCTTTTCCCTGGCCCTTCATCATTTTGTTTCCCTTAGCAGCAGCTCTACCCTCCCGGTTGTTAAATTCGGGGGTAGGGGGACCTGTGGAAGCAAATTGAGACAGACTATCACTATCGTTCAGGTTGAGCGTTTCATTAGATCCCTTATCACTCAGGCTGCATATAGCGTGATGCACCTGCGCTGTCGTTGTGATTTGTTTAGGGCCCTGAATCGCCCTATTATAAGGGATCCCACCCTGTGGTGTTTCTGGGAGTTGTAGTTCCCCTTCCCGAGCCACACGCAAATTGAGTTTATCAATCTCGGGAGGACTGATCCGTAAAGGTAAGTCATCATGGATGGTCCTATTACTCCCCTTGGCCTGTTCCTGTACCTTAGCCTGAATGATACCTATGGTTTTATCCAAGGCTTCCTGTTTAAGTTTATTTTGGTACCTCCTTTTGGCCCATTTATTGGCCACTTCCCATTCTCTTTGTTTAAATTGGTTTATTGTGGCTAAGAGTAATTGTCTAACTTGCATATAATGCTCTTGCAATATATGCATATTGGCCTCCATCCATGAGTAGGTGTTTGCCCTTATTTTTTCTGCTGTGCTGTTTGTAGGAGCAGCTGGTTTAATAAACTGTGTGAGCTTGATAACCTGTTTTGTCATCCCTGTTGGGAGCACATTGGTTACTAGTGCACCCTCCACCGTCATCAGGTGGTGTGAGATTTGTATTAGTTTGAAGTATGTTTTGGTAGTTGGTTTGTCCAGGCCTAATGGTATTCCCTGAGTGGTGGTATCCCTGCCCCTAAGATCTGCTATCCCAGTGCAGCCATTCCCCATTAAAGTCATTATTTCAAACTAATCTGTTAGAACCACGCAATAAAATTGCTATCCCACCTTCAATCCACCGTCGACTCGGTCCAGATGAATGTCTCTTGGGACGTCCTGCTCTCCTCAGAAGAGAAATGCTGGAAGGCCTTGGTTCCGGCCTAGGCCCGTCGTTAGGCCTTCTCCTGGAGCTTGGTGGTTCCTTGTTGCCTTTAGGTAAAAGCAAGACCCTTCCGGATCCTCAGGTGAGTTCTAACTCAGTCCAAGTCGTGCAGACAATCCTTTAATAATCCATCGAGTCCTTAGGTGTTGACGTGGTTTGTATTTTTCGTGGTCCCTTGGCTGTGTTTGCCAGGCTTCCCCAGATTAGTTTGAAATGGTTTGTTTTTTAACTTTAAAATGGAAACTTTATTATAGAAAAATAAAAAAAGGCTACACTGGTCATCAATAGCTTTATAAATCTTAGTTAAAAAGTCCTAACGTTTCGCATCCTGGATGCTTCATCAGAGGACTGGCATAACTGGCAGTGGAAACCAACCCCTTAAATACCATGCAGCTGAGGCTGTTCTGATGCAAGTGTCATGTGATCCACATTGTGACCAATAGTGGTCTCTTGTTTCCTACCCATATATTCCCCCGCCCCCTCCCCTGGTCATCCTTTTCCCTTTACTCTTATGCTTATATATGGTTCTGATTAAACCAGACTAGTGGCTCTGGCAAGGTTAGGTTAGGGAACATAAGAGTTTAAAAAAAGACACTTGGTGTGTTTTAGGTGCACTGGCAGCACTATTCCTGGTCTTTCTGAACTTCAATTTTTTCCGGGGAGGATGACTCTCTACTGGGGATTACGGTGGTGAGAGTAATAAAAGAAAGAAATAAATTGTACCGGTGCCGGCGGCCACGGCGGTGATGGCGATAGCGGCGACCTAAATGATTGTTCCCCCTGGTGGTGGGGCCTGGGAAATAAGTAATTGGCAGGCAATGGTCCAGAAGTAAGTGCATATACCCTATTTATACTTGTTTTTAGTTTTTTATTTTAGATTATTAATCCTTTTCTTTACAGGTCCGCTCAGAAGGAGCCCAACCTGGAGTCTGGTGATGATGGTTCAACTGGTAAAATATCCCATCCCCCAGTGGTCAGTGTCAATTATTGCAAATGGGGGAGATTTTTTTATACATATTAGGATCCCCCCTAAAAAGGTCAGTATAAAAGGTAAGTGTAAAAGGTAAGTATAAATTTAAAACGAGGAGTCTATCTAGGATTGGTGTTCAGGTAGGTGTTAGGGCTAGAGAGAGGCAAGAGGTCTTGGGGTTAGGGAGGGGGAGGGGGTCGTGAGGTTAGGGAAGGGTAGGGGATCTTGGAATTAGGGAAGGGCAGGGGGTCTTAGGGTTAGGGAAGGGCAGGGGGTCTTAGGGTTAGGGAAGGGCAGGGGGTCTTAGGGTTAGGGAAGGGCAGGGGGTCTTGGGGTTAGGGTTAGGGAAGGGAGGGGGTGTAGGGGTTGGGGTTAGGGTTAGGAGGGGGTCTAGGGGTTGGGGAAGGGGCAGGGGGTCTTGGGGTTAGGGTTAGGGAAAGGAGGGGGCCTTGGGGTTGGGGTTAGAGAAAGGAAGGGGTCTTGGGGTTAGGGTTAGGGAAAGGAAGGGGTCATGGGGTTAGGGTTGGGGAAAGGAGGGGGTCTTAGGGTTAGGGTTAGGGAAAGGAAGGGGTCTAGGGGTTAGGGAAGGGCAGGGGGTCTTAGGGTTAGGGTTAGGGAAAGGAGGGGATCTTGGGGTTAGGGTTAGGGAAAGGAAGGGGTCTTGGGGTTAGGGTTAGGGAAAGGAAAGGGTCATGGGGTTAGGGTTAGGGAAAGGAGGGGGTCTTAGGGTTAGGGAAAATGGGGGATCTTAAGGTTGGGGTTAGGATGAAGGTTTAGGCCAAGGTGTAGTGTGAAAGGTCCCGTCCAAGGTTTGGAACAGGGGTAGAGGCTCCCACTATACCAGTGAGGCTTTTAAATAGGAGTCAAGAACTTCAAACTTCTGCCATTTGGTAGTTTACATTTTATTCTGGTCCTGACTTGCCTTTCCTCCTTCTGCTGTAGGTTGTGTGCGTCCAAAGGAGACAAGGAAGAGGGAACAGCATGCCCCATGCACTGCCTCCCTCCCAGTTAAGCCTTTAATTGAAACATCATACCTCCTAGATTCCTATCCTCCTCTTTCTAAAGAGTTAATTAAAAATAATAATAAATATATATAATTAAATAGTTGGATAAAATAGATCCTTAAAAAATAGGACAATAAATAATCCAATAATACTAAGACTAATATAATGATTAACTTTAATTTAAGACCAAACTGCCCTGGAGAGTGAGTATTAAAATCAGTATGAACCACCATCCCTTTTAAAAGAAGTGCTTAACAAAAAACAGGAAGTGCTTATTACCGATCAATTAGTGGATATTAGTATTATTAATTAAACACACATATTTATATATATATATATATTATATCACACATCGAGCCATATGTTAATATAATTAGTATTTTAATCCATTGGCTGTCCATCCTACCTAATCCCAGGGGACCTCTAATCCATGCCTACCCACCACCCCTCCATCTCTTCATGCCAGGACTCAAATATTCTACTTGCTGTGTCCTTGGTCCACTGGGTTGGGTTTCTAGGGTCTACTTTAAAATCTATATCCCGTATTTTCGTTAATGCCGCCGCCGCATAGTCTGCAATGTGGTCATTAATGTCCTCTATCGTATACCGTTGTTGCGTAGGTAGTAAGTCAGAGTAATGAATAATGGGTGTATAAATAGTGGCCTTGGGAAAAATCCGTCCGGCTGTCCTCCAGAGATCTTGTAACTGTTTAATTGCGGTTTTTTTTTGGATGCTGATCCCGATTATCAATCCCCACTGCTAGTACTACTGACTGTACTAGTGGCTGTGGAGATAATTTTTGTAAAATCTGGGAAATATGTCTAAAAGTAGCACCCGGAAAACTATCAACCTGAACCGTGGGTTTTGATATTTGGGAAATTTGACCCAAGTTGCCATCCCCAATGAATACCGTCGGCTTGTGGACCGTCAGAGACCACTCTGTACTTTTTTTGTTTGTACTTTGATGCCTTTGTGGTCTTCTACTATTAGGCTTCATTAGGTCCACAAAATCCTCCTGTGAGGTGGCACAGTCTACTAGTTCCCTGTTGGGAGTTTGTGATTTATTGGCTATGGTCCGTGCTGCTGCTAATATGGGGGAAGATTCAGAATGGGCTGTGGGTGGGAGATGTATCCCTTTTCCCTGGCCCTTCATCATTTTGTTTCCCTTAGCAGCAGCTCTACCCTCCCGGTTGTTAAATTCGGGGGTAGGGGGACCTGTGGAAGCAAATTGAGACAGACTATCACTATCGTTCAGGTTGAGCGTTTCATTAGATCCCTTATCACTCAGGCTGCATATAGCGTGATGCACCTGCGCTGTCGTTGTGATTTGTTTAGGGCCCTGAATCGCCCTATTATAAGGG